>NC_073406.1:17724617-17957117 GCF_028641065.1 Leucoraja erinaceus
CCTCCTTCTCTATCCCTTCCCCACCCAAGTCGCACTAGTTTCTCGTTTTCACCCCACAAACAGCTAACAATGGCCTGTTTCCATTATCATCGTCACCTTTTTGTATATCTTTGATGCATTGTTCTTTATCTCTCTACATCATCGTCTATATCGCTCGTTTTCCTTATCCCTAACCAGTCTGAAGAAAGGTCTTGACCCGAAACGTCACCCATGCCTTCTCTCCAGAGATGCTGCCTGTCCCGCTGAGTTACTCCAGCTTTTTGTGTCTATCATCGGTGATCAAAGATGTCTTTTTAGACGCACAAGATGCTGCAGAACAGACACACTAGCATGCAACATACGTTGAAGTCTAGACTCGGCGGAAATAGGGGAGAGCCACCGTAAAAATTGTTTTAAGAAGCGCACTCACAGTGTCATTTCATCTTCAGGGGCTCCACCCAGGAATAGATCGGTGTCCAGATTAAGTCCATCAGTTCCGGCAGGACTGTCTCCATTCACGTGCGGCTCACCGTCCACGGAGAGCATGCCGCTGCGCCGGTTACGGTTGACGGCCACTTGGTGCCAGTTTCCAGGCTGGATCATTCTTCTGCTGGTGATGATACCCGTCCCAGAGCCGGTGTTGAACCTTGTGTGATTGAGAGGAGAAAATAAACAAAGTCACCAAACCAAGAACTGCAAGTGATTTGAATATTTAGAATCAGTCTGCGTCACTACCGTTCGGACACTTGTTTCCCCCACAGGTTTCTACTGGCACATTGGCGCAGCGGGTAGAGCTGCTCACCGCGTGGGTTTCCTCCGGGTGCCCCAGTCGCCTCGCACAACCCAAAGATACACGGGTTTGTAGATTAAATTGCCTCTGTAAATTGCTCCTAGCGTATAGGGAGAGGACACGAAAGTGGGATGACATAGAACTAGTGTGAATCGATGGTTGGCCAGGATGTGGGTTGAAGGGCCTGCTTTCATGCTGTACAGATGCTCCCCCATTTACGATGCTTCGACTTACAATATTTCAACTTTACGATGGTGCAAACGTGGGCAACGGCAGCGAGCCGCAGCTCACGTTCGGTCACGTGATCAAATTGTATTAAATGCGTTTTCGACTTACGATATTTTTGATTTACGATGGGTTCATCAGAACGCAATCCCATCGTAGATCGAGGAGCAGCTGTATTTCTCAACTAAATTTACTTATTTGTCACAGTTTATGTCTTGTTACCTTCAAATCGATTTCCTTTAGATACAACGAGATAAAATAACGGCATGGTGGCGCAGCGATAGGGTTGTTGCCATACAGCGCCAGAGACCCGGGTTCAATCCTGACTATGCATGCTATCTGTACAGATTTTGTACATTCTCCCTGTGACTGCGTGGGCTTTCACCAAGCGCTCCGGAGTTTCCTCTAACACTCCAAAGACGTGCAGGTTTACAGGCTAACTGGCTTCTGTAAAATTGTCCCTAGTTTGGAGGATGAAACTAGTGTCCTGATGATTGCTGGTCAAAATGGATTCGGTGGGGCAAATGGCCTGTTTCCATGCTGTAACTCTAAACCAAACTAAACAAATACATGGTACATAGATAGGAAAGGTTTAGAGGGATATGGGCCAAAAGTGGGCAGATGGGACTTGTGGAGATGGCATCTTGGTCTGCAAGTGCAAGTTGGGTTGAATGGCCAGTTTCCATGGAGTATAACTCCAGAACACAGAGATAGACATAACATCTAACTCAGCGGGACAGGCAGCATCTCTGCACAGGAGGAATGGGTGGCGTTTTGGGTTGAGATCCTTCTTCAGACTCTCTGACTCTATAACACATTTCTCCCAATCAACTCTCATAATCAACAAGTTACAATGACAATGCATGGGCAAGAACAACTCTACCCTTCTTCACAGTCGGGGGCAGATAGCACATTGAATGAATATGCCATCCAGTTGATGGCATTACAAGGTTCTTTATATCTAATTAGATTCATGGTGTGATACAATGTGCAACAGGCCCTTCAGCCCAACTTGCCCACACCGGCCAACATGTCCCAGCTACACATCCCACCTGCCCATATTTGGCCCATATCCCTCTAAACCCGTCCTATCCATGTACGCTGCCAAGTAAATCATGTGCTCCAGTCTCTAAGTAAACTGGCCCCCGTTCCAAGACTTTGATCCTTGGAACATCAATGGAGATGGCCAAATGCTCAACTTCCAGTCACACCTCCTTGAAATTTCTGCAGAGCTTCTAGAAGATTCATATCATTTACTCCTGAAGGTATGCTTAAGCAATGCAAGCAAATCTAACTAATGTGAAACCCATAAATGGAAGTACAGATATGGCCCATTAAACTAATGAAATATTTCTGCATTCTTGTGGATAGTTTAAGCGTGTAAATTCTATGAAGGAAATTGGAATGAGGACAAAGTCGGATTCTTAAGGTGGACCAGGTCTACAGGAATGTTGAAAGCCCGAGAGGTTGGACGATCATTTGGTGCTTCAGTGTTGCTTCAAGTTCAATTATTAACGTAACTTGTGTTTCAGGATGAAGAACCTATTGACACAACGGTTTGAACAACATTGACCAAACTGATGTGATTTTAGGTCACATACAAATGATCTCCTCCCCCCTCCTCACTGTATCCATTAAACGTTTGTTCAACAGTTCACTATGATGCATCCCTCTTGGGATCACACTGCCCCCAGCCAACAATCAGCCTATCAGGGAACCTCCCTGCCTGATGTCATCTGTTGCCGGCTCTGATTTGTCCTTGTACTTTCTTGCTTCCCCCCCCCCCCCCCCCCCACCACCACTGTAATTCGCATAAAGATGGGTCCTGACCCAAAACGTCACCTTTCCATTTTCTCCAGAGGTGCTGCCTGACCCGCGGAGTTACTCCAGTATTTAGTGTCTATCTTTGACTGAACTGACTGCTGGAGTTTTGCAGATGAAACTTTGAAGCAAACATGTGGGTTTCCTCTGGGTGCTCCGGTTTACTGCACACCTGTGGAGGTACCTAATCAGGTTCCTATTAAAACTCCCCCCCACCCCCTCACCATAAACCTATGTCCTCTGGTTCCTATCATGATTTTGTTATACTATTGTGTCAATGGGCCTATAAATAGTCAGCAACTAAGAATTTCATTGTTCTGTTGCCGGGACACATCACAATTAATAACTCTTGACTTGGAATGTTGCTTTTACTCATTCACGGGATGTAAATATCACTGGCAACGGCAACTTTTATCGCTCATCCCTAATTGTCCCTCAACTATGGAAGAAATTAGGAGTCAACGAGAGTTTAAAGTCTGTGGGCCTCTTTGGCCAAAGGTGGCTGGAGGTCCATCCCTGAACAACACTGATGTACGACCTGGGTTTTAATGACAATTGGCCTGCGTTGTGGTTACTGTTACAAAGAACTGCTCATTTTTATTTTTTTTTAAAACGTCAGATTTATTTAAGTTCATGTGACAGGAGCAGAATTAGGCCATTCGGCCCATCTAGTCTACTCCGCTATTCAATCATGGCTGATCGATCTCTCCCTCCTAACACCTTCTGCCTTCTCCCCATAACCCCGGACACCCGTACTAATCAAGAGTCTATCCATCTCAGCCTTAAAATTATCCATTCACTTGGCCTCCACAACCGTCTGTGTTGAATTATTCAAATATAAATTCCCCAGGTGCTAATCCATGCATCTGGATCATTGCTTTAGGTTGCATGTTACTGAACCAACTCATTGCTTTATCCCCTGTAAAGTGGAGGCAGTGAAGAATGCAGAGGGAACTTTTGCTAATGGAACAACCCCCTGCCAAATTTATAAGAAGGTTGGGGACTGGTGGGTGGGTGTGTGTCCGGTAACACAGGAGATGAACGCTGTAGGGAATAAATACATTCAAGCATGAATTCAATGGAAGGCTAGAGTAAGGAAAGTTTATTCAGCCTGTTGAGACTCAATTAATCTCGCATAACACCATCCAGCTGTTTCTTTAAACAATCCAGATGTTACCCCCTCTGGGAGTCTGGTGTAAACATTTATTATCCGCAGTGCTGGATAACTATTTTGGAGTAGGTAAGATCTGGTGTTCAGGGCGATAGTTATCTATAGAATACAGCTATAGCGATGAAAAAAAAAAATGACATTCAAGTTTTATCGTATTATCTCAGGAAAATGAAACGGCCTCATGTGGAAGAATAAATGTAATTTACCTTTTCATTGGAAATGTAGATTTGCAAATGTCCAATGTCTCAAAAATACACGTCAGGGTTTATGTTTAAATACAATATAGGCTTTATAATGGGAGAACTTAATTATGGCCCTGTCCCATGGTACGAGTTCATTCCAAGAGCTCTCCCGAGATTAAAAAAAATCAAACTCGTGGTAAGCACGGAGAATGAACGTAGCGGGTACAACGGAGCTCGGGGACGTCTCTTAGCGCTAATGGCAGGTACTCGGGAAGACTCGTGAAGATTTTTCAACATGATGAAAAATGTCCACGAGAGCCCCGAGTACCGACGAGTGGTCGTTACCATAAATCTCTGAGTTCGAATCAGGGCAAACTCGGGAAAACTCTTGGAATGAACTTGTACAGTGGGACAGGGGTTTTAGTCATTGATTAATTGAAAGATACATCATGGAAACAGGCCCTTCTGCTCACTGAATCCATGCCGACCATTGATCTCCCGTTCACATTAATTCTATGTAATCCCACCCTCTCATCCATTCATTACACATTAGGGGCATTTTTTTTAATATACAGAGGGCAATCGATCCGTAAACCCGCGCGTCTTTTGGAGGTGGGAGGAAACTAGAGCACCCGGAGGAGACCCACACAGTCACAGGGAGAACGTACAAACTCCACGCAGACAGCACCTGAGGTCAGGTTTGAACCCAGGTCTCTGGTGCTGTGCAGTAGTGGCAGCTCTACCACCGTGCCACCATTCTTCATTCATTTTACATTGTCCAAACGTCACTGAATGCACAGACTGAGGTGGGTAGTTGACTTCTTCTGACAACGAACGCCTGCCTTACCTTAGTTCCACATAACCCCTCACGAGGGCGAGAGAAATGAAGTCTTTGCCCTTTTTCTGTCCATTGTACAAAAGTAATCCATTCAGGTCGGACGTACGGAATTCCAGACTGATACGCACTGTGTAATAAGCCTTCATCGTCTTGAACGCCAGGTAAGATTTGCCACCAAACTCAGGTAGATAGTACACAATTGCTGCTCACAATAAAAAAAACATCTTAGCAGAGTGCAAGAACAAGCAGGGAGTGTCGTTTCTGAACTAAAGTACAAAAACATACATTAACTTAATTAACTAGTAATATTACTCTGATAACAATAGAACTAGTGTGAACGGGTTATCAATGGTTTGATTACCGTAACTAGTTAACAAGTAACTAGCAACATCAAAATAGCAAAATCAACAATAGTCAAAGAGTGATACAGCGTGGAAACAGGCCCTTCAGCCCAACTTGCCCACAACGACCAACATGTCCCAGCTACACTTGTCCCACCTGCCCACATTTGGCCCATATCCCTCCAAACCTATCCTATCCATGTACGATCTACCTCCAAATATGAATGCACAGGAGATACGAATATTCTTGTCCCGACCCGAAACATCACCTAACCACGTTCTCCAGAGATGCTGCCTGACCCATTGCGATGCAGTGATGTGCATTCTAATCAAAACTTAATGGCACTTAAAGTGACACGTATTTTATTTGTCCGAGAACATCTATTTTCCACAGTAATGTAGAATAATCAAATTGAGTAAATATATTCAGCTATTCTATACTCTAACTTGCAAAAATAATGTAAAAGTGTTTTGGAGTAATTATATGGAAAGACGGGGAAATCCTAGCCTGTCCAACCTCTCCCGAAAGCTCACGGCTCTTGAGTCCTGGCAACATCCTCTAAATCTTCTCTGCACTTTTTCCAGCTTTAATTACATCTTTCCTATAACCAGATGTACCAGAAAACTGAACACACTACTCCAAATGTGGCCTCACCAAGGTCCAGTCCAACTGTGACATGACCTCCCAACTTCCATCCTCTACCAGATGATCGCTCAAGCTCTTGCGCTCCAAGGAATAATGTCCTAGATCCCAACCTCTCCCTATAGTTCAAGCCCATAAGTTCTGACAATATCCTTGTAAATCTGACCTGTGCTCCTTCTGGCTTAATGACATCCTTCCTATAGGGTGTAGGAAGGAACTGCAGATGTTAGTTTAAATACATTTTGACGTGGACACAAAAAGCTGGAGTAACTCAGTGGGTCAGACAGCATCTCTGGAGAAAAAGAATAGGTGATGTGTCGGGTTCAGTCAACCCGAAACGTCATCTTTTCCTTTTCTCCAGAGGTGCTGGCCGATCCGCTGAGTTACTCCAGCTTTTTGTGTCTATCTCAGGGCGACCAAACTGAACGCAATATTCCAAATGTTTTTAGTTCTTTTGTTATAATGGATTAATTAAAACGGGAGGCCATTCACACCTTCACTCTTCCTTATCTGGCTATCTCCCTCCCCCCTGATGCCGTCTCGACCCGAAACGTCACCCATTCATTCCTTCGCTCCAGAGATGCTGCCCTTCCCGCTGAGTTACTCTAGCATTTTGTGTCTATCTCTTGGTTTTAAACCAGCATCTGCAGTTCCAGTTCCTTCCTCCGCCACTCTCTCGTCCTTACTTCGTTCACACACGGCTCCTCCTTTGCCGGCTGGGCAGCTGCACGTATACTCCTTCCCGTTGTCCTCACAGGTGCCGCCGTGGAGACATGGCTGGGAGTCGCAAGGCTTGGCCTCGGCCTTTATGGAGTAGGGGGGCCTCCTGGTGGTGGCTGGTCTCGGGGTGGTCGAGGACCACTTCTCGTGCGGGAGTGTTTTTGGCCGTCGGGTGGTGGCGGGAGGGGGTCGCCTGGTCAGCGCCGGCGGGAGGGTGGCCAGAGTGGTCGCCGTGGTTACAGGCATGGTGGTGGCAACGGTCGTGGTGCTAGTCGTTGTAAACAGAACTGGAGCCCAATCTGCGGTGGAAAACCCACAGACTCTGTTATTGAACATCATTGCAATTCGACACATCCATCAGTCTATTATTCATTCCAATAACTCTCACTCACAAATTACAAGTCTTTCAATGTGCTTCATGGTAAAGTGAACAGCTGAAAAAATCATATCCACACAAAATCATATAATCAAAAAATCATATCCACACAACTTTATGTAGCAAGTCAGTTGCATTGCAACAAATGACTGGAGCCAAATTCTTAAATCTTCCATTTGCCCAGAGTTTGCACGTTCTCCCTGTGATCGGGTGGGTTTTCTCCTGGTGCTCCATTTTCCTCCCACACTCCAAAGACTTACAGGTTTGTAGATTAATTGGCTTGGGTAAAATTGTAAATTATGCCTGGTGTGTAGGATAGTGCTGGTACCCAGGGTGATCGCGGACTCAGTGGGCCGATGGGCCTGTTTCTGAGCTGCAATTCCAAAGTCGAAAGTCTAAAAGTTGGAGGCCACGTCATTCATTGGGCAGCACAGTGGTGCAGAGAGTGGATGGAGGACCAGTCATTTGCTACAGGTGAGAAGAGGTGTGTTCAATAGTCCAATGGTTCTTTATTGTCACTTATACACTGCACAATTAAATTCTTGCAACCTGTCACCATGTATTAACGCCATTTACAAAAGATAATGAAACAGTCATTAGTCCAAAGACCGGTCCTTATGCTGGATATACTGGAGCGCCCCCGATCCAGGAAATTGTTACCATTCACAAAGGGAACTAAGTGAATGTACGCTTCGATCTCCATGGGGGATGGACCCAGGCAGTCAATCCCTACTGGCATTCCTTTAAGTAACACGGACATCGTGAAATCACTCTCCCTACATGAGTGGGAAAAGCCTTCCTGGGCACTGTGCCCTCAAGTGATTTGTCATCACCAAATGCACCAACTGTGTTGACCCCTGCTGCACTAATCCAGGGGTGCCTGTCTACAAGGGGGATCCAGTGCCAAGATGGAACACTCTTAGGTGAGAGACCAATCGCTTCATTAAATCCATGTGTGCGGCACACACACCTCGGCACTGGCCAAGGGAACTTCCAGGATACCCGCTGGGGGACCCAGCATGGGGGGCAGGGGGGGGGGCTATGAGGCGGGGGGGCTTGAGAACTAAGGTGGACCTGGCGAGGGATACTTTGTAACTTTGTCAGCGGCCTTTATGTGGCGACTCTTTGCATACACAGCCACAGAAAACTGTGGAGGTCAATGAATATTCTTAAAGCAAAGATAGATAGATTCTTGATTAGTACAGGTGTCAGGGTTTATGGGGTGGGGGGGGGGCAGGAGAATTGGGTTACAGGGAGAGATAGATCAGCCATGATTGAATAGCAGAGTAGACTTGATGGGCCAAATGGCCTAATGACCATACCTATGGTGTGCAAAACAATGAATATCACTGTGACTTGACACAGGTGACAATAAAGTGTGAAGAATCATTCATTCTAAAGCTGGAGGGCTTCAAGGCGGGTATCCTTTCCGCAGGATTGAGTGGTGTTGGAACTACATTTTAACATTTATTTAATTCAGGTGGGCATTTAATATTTCGTTATTTTGTGGGCATTTGCAAACTGGGAGTTGTGTGCACACTTTGGACAGCAGACCCACAGCAGTTTGTCAGCCCACCACTAGAGGGTGGCATGGTGACTCTTTCAGTCTGCCCTGTCCAGCTGCCAATCCTTGACTTTCAGGAGAACTTTCAACAAATAGAAGCAGTGGGCAGCTGTGAGTGGCCGGAGTGGTGACCCCGTTCTAATAACACATGGAGATTCTGCACAATAGCACAATGAACGTGCGCAGGATGGAGCAGCAGATGCTGGTTTAGACCAAAGATAGATACAAGATGCTGGAGTAACTCAGCGGGGCTATACGGGATTCAGACTGAAGAAGGGTACCTGTTCCTTTACTCCAGAGTTGCTGCCTGGCCCACTGAGTTACTCCAGCATTTTGTCTCGGTCTTCAGCACAATGAACCTGTCACACGCAGAGTGTGGAGTGAGATATTCTGAAGAAGGGTCTCGACCCAAAACATCACCCATTCCTCCTCTCCAGAGGTGAGTTGCTGCCTGTCCTGCTGAGTTACCCCAGCATTTTGTGTCTATCTTGGGTTTAAACCAGCATAGATCTGCAGTTCCATCCCACACAAGTGAGATAGGCTGCTGATTAGAAGCATTAACCAAGCAGCGAGATGTGATACTGAGGTCTGATGTGTGGAACACTCGGTGGAGTATTCATTTGAAACATCACGATGAAATGAAAGGTTGCAATTCCTTTTACATGGCACGTAACAGACAGATCAACAGACATGAAACATTATCACAGTCGACAAGTTAATTTCCCATTCATTATCAAATCATTTGTATTCATTACCTGTGAAGAAGATTAATTCTGCGGTTATTAATTAATTGTATTTTGTTTATGATATATTATCTATGTGTATTGTGTCTGCAGACCTGTTGTGCTGCAGAAAGTAAGATCTTCTTGCTGCGGAACCAGTATATATGACAATTAAATAGTTTTAGAGATACAACGTGGAAACAGGCCCTTTGGCCACCGAGTCTGCACTGACCAGTGATCAGTGACCACTGGGGGCAATTGGCAGAAACCAATTAACCCACAAACCTGCACGTCTTTAGAATGTGGGAGGAAACCGGAACGTGGTCACAGGGAGAACATACAAACTTTTCATAGACAGCACCCGTAGTCAGGATTTTAGGTTAATTAACTGTAAAAACCATCCCTATTGTGTAGGATAGAGTTAGGGTAGGATCGCTGGTCGGCATGGACTCAGTGGGCCGAAGGGCCTGTTTCCGTGCTGTATCTCTAAACGAAACTAAATGAACAAAAAGGAAGGAGCTTTAAAGGGGATCTGAGACGTAGGTTTTCTACCCAGAGAGTGGTTGGTATCTGAAACATTTAGACAGACACTAGTAGACTAGGTAGAGTAGGGGGGCAAATTACATCAGTGTAGATGGATAAAAAGCTCAGTGTGGGGACAGTGGGTTGGAGAGCCCATTTCTGGCTGTGGAGGCCGTCAATGGATACATTTAAGGCAGAGATAGATAGATTCTTGATTTGTACGAGTGTCAGGGGTTATGGGAAGAAGGCAGTAGAATGGGGTTAAGAGTGAAAGATAGATAAGCCATGATTGAATAGTGGAGTAGATGATGGGCCGAATGGCCTAATTCTGCTCCTATCACTTATGAGCTTGTGTACAAATCTCTGACTCGATGAGAACAGAAATCAATTTACCAAAGTTGACGATCTTGATATTGTCCTGTTCCGGTTTCTTCACAACAATTGATTTCTTCCTGGACTGCTTCACTTGCTGAAGCAAAGCTCTTTGCACATCACGGGACGTGTAAGTTGTTCCTGAAAAGATTATAGAACAGAGAACTCACAGTGCAATTTCAAAGCTCAGTGGAGAAGAATGCAGCCCCAGTAAACCAATCTCGCTGTTGCGTTTGCGGTCGGTCGACTTGGGTGAGAGGTTAGCACTTACGTGGATCAAAATGGACTTCAATAATGGTCCGCACAGAGTTATTGGGGCCCAGGCTGCGTACACGGACGCTCTTGAAATCTTTCTTGACGTTTGAGTTCCCCAGGAGTTCATTCAGCTGGATGAGGTTGAGATTGTGGAACACACGGTTAAACGATCAGTTGCTAGAAGCAACACAAACTCGGCTGAAAATAACATGATCAATCACGCTTGTCAGAAATAACCAACGACTGTGCAAGGTTCCCAATTATAAACCTTGTGAGCCTTGGCTTCGAGCCTACAGGAGAGGAAGTCATGTCCAATTTAAAAGACATGTGGACAGGTACATGGATGGGAAAGGTTTAGAGGGATATGGGCCAAACACTGGGAAATGCGACCGGCTTAGATGGGGCATCTTGGTCGGCAAGGACCTTGTTCAGAGGGGCCTATTTCCAAGCTAAATAGCTCCATGACCCCATCATTGTGTTTCCTGTATTAGATTGGAGGATATTAGCTTGAAGGAGACGTTGGACCAACTCGGATTGCTTTCTCTGGGAGAGAGGAGACCTGTTAGAAGTATATACAATTATGAGATACATAAGATAGGATGGACAGTCCGAACCTTTTCCCTAGGGTTGAAATATCAGAGACTAGATGGGCTTGCTTCAAGGTAAGAGGGGCAAAGTTTAGAGGAGATGCATGGGGTAGGTTTTTGTTTAAACACAGAGAGTAGTGAGTGGCTGGAACGTGCTGCCACGGGTGGTGGTGGAGGTGTTTAAGAGGCTTTTAGATAATCCATGTAATAGTAGGGAATGGCGGGACATGGATCATGTGCAGGAAGATGACAGGAAATGCTAAGGAATTTCTGTAATCAGAGGGTGGTGAATCTTTGGAATTCATTGCCACAGATGCTGTGGGGGCCAAGTCAATGAATAAGCCAGAGATGGACATATTCTTGATTAGTACGGGTGTCAGGGGTAACGGGGTAAAGGCAGGAGAATGAGGATGAGAGGGACAGATTAGATCAACCATGATTGAATGGCGGAGTAGGCTTGGTGGTCTGAATGGCTCAATTCTGCTCCTGTTATGAACTGTTAGCTTAACTAGGCATCACGTTCGGTATGGACACTGTGGTGCTGAAGAGCCTGTTCCTGTGCTGTACTGCTCTATGCTTCCCTGCCCGATATTGCTGCAGATTCGAGGACGTGAATTCGAGTCAGCCCGCCAACTTACAGCACTCTCAATACTTCGGGCAGTTTCACCAAACAGTTCAGATTTAGGGTCATCCATCTCCGGTGTGTAAAAAAGTTCTTGACCTTCAACCTCTTCCAAAATGAGGACTCCCAGGAACACCTTAGTGGCTATTAAATGCAAAGAAAAGAGGGAAAACTGGGATTAAATGGCACCCTGATTCACAATGATAAATGCGGTTGTATCACCGCCCGACTTGGAGGTGGATGGTTGGTAGTGCCAGTCTCGGGTTAGTAGGATGAGTCTTAGAATTAGTAGTTCACAGGACACTTGGAATTGGTGTGAATGTACGTTTTGGTTGGGGTCGCGCATAAATACCAGATGTTACCATAGGTTTTTCTCCAGAGCTCCAAACTATTGAGGTTGGCAAGGTTAAGTAGACAAAGAGAAAGAATTATTAGAGAAGAGACAGGTGGAAACGAATAAATAAATCAAACTCCCAGAGCTGTTCACTTTCACATTGAAATTAAAATGCATTTTGCATCAGTGGCATTCACATACTGCACGTTCATATCAGAATGGACTCATCCCCTGATTGAGTCAATTCTTTCTAACAGACAAAAATGCCATCGTTTGCTTTTGTTCTTGATTGAGAGTTTGGAGGAAGAGAAATGCCGAACCCATCTGTCTGCAATTAGTTCGAAGTTTACAAAATATGAAAAACATTTACGTTTCTGCGTCCATGCCAGAGTGTATGTGCTGAATGTTTTGTCAACTTCAAGCTGACAGTTAAGGGTCATACAGTTTGCCGAAGTAATTTGGAGAAATAAAAAAAAAAATAATAATTTGCTCAGGATGCAATTTAAAACTGAGACAACATCCGAATATTGTGGGGGAAAATATCAGGGATGTCAAACTATGATTGTGCTGACACTATGATTGTAACACTGCAACATTCTCTCACATGTGTAAAGATATTTCAGTCACTTTTTTTTTGAACAAGTGCAGTTAAAAAGACAATGATAAACCTGCACCCCTTGGATTGAACCCAAAAATTCATCACATACGTTCTATGTATGAATCAATATTTAAGTTGCCAGAGCAGGGGATTTCTGTGTAGAAGCCAGAGTTCAGGCTTTATTGATAAGTGCTGGTACCGACAAGATAAACTCAACACAAAACTGTATCACAAACTCTACTGAGGAAACTATCTACGGGCAAACGCTGATGAAATCTGACCATCTCCTGCATTTTTTAAAGGCACTTACGTGGGCAGTTGCTTCCATCACCATCGCTGGATGGTGTCTTTCCGTCAGGACAACAGCCATACTCTGTATTGTCACACGTTGATCGTTCTACTGGGACAGGAGTTGGAGTAATGGTCGAGGATTCATTGAAACCTGGAGAATGACAAAAGGTAATCTAGGACATCTGCAAAGTTCACATGATCACCAGACCTTAACATACATGTCCATCGTCAAATAGTGGTCTGCAGGACGGCACGGTGGTAGACTTGCTGCCTTACAACGCTTGTAGCACCGGGGATCCCGGGTTCGATCCCAATTACTGGTGCTGCCTGTACGGAGTTTGTACTTTCTCCCTTGTGACCACGTGGGTTTTTCTCCGAGATCTTCGGTTTCCCCCAACACTCCAAAGACGTACAGGTTTGCAGGTTAATTGGCTTGGTATAAGTGTCCCTAGTGTGTGTAGGATAGTGTGCGGGAGTTGCTGGTCAGTTACGGACTCGGTGGGCCGAAGGGCCTGTTACCGCGCTGTATATCTAAACTAAACTAAAAGTGAAAGGCCTGGATAGAGTGGATGTGGAGCAGATGGGGAACCTCTAAATAAAAGGACGTACCTTTAGAAAGGAGATGAGGAGGAATTTCTTTAGTCAGAGGGCGGTGAATCTACGGAATTCATTGCCACAGAAGGTTGTGGAGGCCAAGTCAAGTATATCTTTAAGGTGGAGATTGATATCTTGATTAGTGTGGGCATCAGAGGTTATGGGGAGAGAAGGCAGGAGAATGGGGTTGAGAGGGAAAGATAGATCAGTCATGATTGAATGGCAGAGTTGACTTGATGGGCCGAATGGCCAAATTCTGTTCCTATAACTTAAGAACTTATGAACATGAAGGATCTGACATCCTACTGAACACATATGATACCCAAGTTTAAAGGAGGTGTGACAGAGGTGTAGAGGGTGCCTGAATCACATTGTGGGTAGTACGGGCTTGTTCCTGCACTGTGCTGTTTTATGTTCTCGTTCTATTCTTCATAAAGTGACGTTACAAACCATGACGGGTCTGATTTACTTGTCTCAGACTTGATTACTTTGTAAAATTAAGAATGAGAGCTGACTTCATTGAATTCTTATGGGACTTGCCATGGTAGATGCGGGGATAATGTTTCACCTGGCTGAGGTGTTTGGGGCCTGGGATCACAGTAGGGACTCACTCAGGCCATTCTGGACCGAGACAATGAGAAATTCCTACACCCAAGGGACATGGAAACCTTGCAATTATCTACCCAAGAAGACTGTGGATACTGAGTATGCTTTACCTTTCTTTAGAAACCAACGATCACCCCATGCGCTAGCTCTATCCAGCACGCTATATACAATTTTTCCAAAGCCAACTCACCTGCAAACCTGCTCTGGAGTGTGGGAGGATACCCAGAGCACCAGGAGAAAACCCACGCGGTCACAGGGAGAATGTACAAACTCCGTGCCGATAGACAGCACCTTACACACAGCACCCATAGCCAGGATCAAACCGGGGTCTCTGGCGATGTAAGGCAGCAACCCTACTGCTACGCCAATGTGCCACGCACTATTTCAAACATACAGAGTAAAAATTTGATGCCTTTAGCCTTTAATGGTATCAAGGGTCATGGATTAATGGAGGAAAGTGGCTCTGTAGTGAAAGACCATCATCTAACTGAATGGCACAGGAGGGACAATGGGCAGAATCGGTACTCATGATACTTTATTTCATGTCATGTTCTCTAATGTGAAGTTTATGCTGAGGCTGAGATGGCAACTGTGTATTTAGCTCACAAATATATTTTTGTCAATAACCTTTAATGTGGATAAAAAAACAAAGTACTGGAGTACCTGAGCGGGTCAGACAGCATCTGTGGAGGGAAGGGGACAGACGACATTCCAGATCGGGACCCTTCCTCAGGCTGATTACAGGGAAAAGGCTGCAGCAGAGGTGGGGGCAGGACAAAGCCTGGCAAGTGAGAGGTGAATACAGGAGAGGCGGGTTTGATTGGGAAATGGGTGGAATCGGTGACAAAGACTGATCCCTCCCACCTATATCTCTCCCTCCAGCTTTGCATTTCACTCCTCCTCTCCTCATCCGACACCCTTTGATCATCTTTTCACCTCTAGCCTTTGTCACTTACACCACCCATCCACCCATCATCCCCCCCCCCCACACCTATTACCTGCCAGGCTTTGTCCCGTTCTCACTTCCCTTTTCCAGCTTTCTCCCCTCCGCCCCCCCTTCCTCCAATCGGTCTGAAGAAGGGTCCCGACCCTAAACGTCATCAGTTAATTCCCTCCACAAATGTTGCCTAATCTGCTGAGTTCCACCAGCGCTTGTGTTTAGCTCAATGTGGATTTCCTCGTATCTCTATCTGTAAGGGTGAATTGGTAGCTTAAAGCATTGGCCAAATGCTGGAGTGATAATGGGGAAGGGAACTTAAAACCAAATAAGCACGATGGGACAAGTAACTGGAGATACATAATGGCTGAAGGTCTCAATGGTTCAGACAGCAAATGGGGTGAGATGTGGATGGGTGATATTTTGGGTCAGGACTGATGGACAAGTCTCAGACTTAGGAAAGGTCTCGACCCGAAGCATCGTCTGTCTATTCCCTCTGCAGATGCTACCCCCGTCCTGACGAGTTAGGCCGTAAGGAATCGGAGTAGAATCAGGCCATTCGGCCCATCAAGTCTACTCCGCCATTCAATCATGGCCGATCTATCTCTCCCTCCTAACCCCTTTCTCCTGCCTTCGCCCCATAACCTCTGACACCTGTACTAATCAAGAGTTCCTCCAGCACAGAGTTTTCTGCTGGGAGAAATATCTATTTTCCGAGCATTGCAAATAAATGATGAGGTGATTGAAATTCACCATTTTAATCTCCGATTTGGAGCATTTTAAACGAATCAGATTTGATTTTTTTTATGCAGTGCCAGTAAATGAGATTGCTTGCCAAAAATATTACCCTGACACCCGATAACCTTCTGTAATGTCATGACGTCATTATATGCCAAACGCATCAATTTGCATTCACTCATTTAATTTTCCCAACATTGCTAAATTATATTTTATTTCAATCCCCTTGCTGCAAATAAAGAACATAGCACCGTTCTAACTGCAATAGAGACTGACAGATAAACTCGATGTACAGCATGAATTATTTAATTGCATCTGCCTGCTTGATAAATATTGTACTTAATGAATGTTACATTGCTCATACTGTTTGCAGCAATGCACTTTATTGATTGATTGAATTGATTGAAAGACAAGGCATAGAAACAGGCCCTTCGGCCCAGCGAGTCCACACCGACCATCAATCACCCGTTCGCACTAGTTCTACAGCAGCCAACCCACTCGCTACACACTAGGGGCAACTTACAGAGGACAATTAACCTACAAACACGCACATCTCTGGGATGTGTCTGCCTCCATGTGCCCATCTAAAAGCCTTTTGAAAGTCACTATTGCATTTCATAAGATCATAAGTGATAGGAGCAGAATTAGGCCATTCGACCCATCAAGTCTACCCCGCCATTCAATCATGGCAGATCTATCTTTCCCTCTCAACCCCATTCTCCTGCCTTCTCCCCAGAACCTCTGACACCCACTTCCACCACCACCCCTGGCAGCGCATTCTAGACACTCACCCCACTGAGAGTAAAAATATCATGCCCCCTCTATCTCCTTTAAATTGTCCCCCCTCTGACTTTAAAGCTGTGCCCTCTAGTCTTTGACACTTCCACTCTGGGTAAAAAGGTTTTGCTCTGTCTAAGCCTCTCATAATTTTATATAATTCTATCAGGTCTCTCCTCAACTTCCGATGCTCCAGAGAAAAGAATGGAAACTTGTCCAACCTCTCCTTGGAGCCAACACCCTCTAATTCGGGCATCTAACCTCGCCCACACCCTCTCCAAAGCCTCTGCTTACTTCATGCAATGTGAAAGATCTGCAGATGCTGGAGTAACGCAGCGGGCGAGGCAGCATCTCTGGAGAGAAGGAATGGGCGATGTTTCGGGTCGAGACCCTTCTTCAGACTGATTAAGGTGAAGATGCTTTCATTGAGAATCTGCTAACTGGAGTCTCCAGTTCAGTAAGTGGTTGGACAAGAACATCAGGAGCAACGCCCGATACCAGCATAATTTCAATCTTGACCTCCAGCGCTGTCAGTGTGGAGTGTACACGTTCTCCCTGTGCCTGCAGTGGCTTCTTTCCACGTCTCAAAGGTGGTCAGTCGGCACATTAACTGGCCACTGTAAATTGAGGCTAGTACGTCAGCGAGTGGTTGAATATGTGGAGGATTTTGTTACAGGGAAAATTAATGCGAGTCGGCAGAGAATCTATGTGCTATATAGGATCTTTCTGTGTTGCATTGGAAATATGAAATATATGCCATAGGGCATTGACTTGCTATCCACTACTGGTATAACTATTGATCTATCATTGTTGGATGTACCAAGATACTTTCTAATGTACTGAAATACTTTCTTGTGCAAATTCACAGAAATAGTTTACAGGCTGCATTAAGTTACGAGGCTGTGCCTACAGAAGGTGCCAAGCTCACAAATCCAACTTCCGTCTTCCTAATCAGTACAAAAAGCACGGACCATTTCTCCTGAGTTAGTTTATATCCCGGTGAGTCCTGAGAAACATAGAAACATAGAAATTATGTGCAGGAGTAGGCCATTCGGCCCTTCGAGCCTGCACCGCCATTCAATATGATCATGGCTGATCATCCAACTCAGTATCCCGTACCTGCCTTCTCTCCATACCCTCTGATCCCCTTAGCCACAAGGGCCACATCTAACTCCCTCTTGAATATAGCCAATGAACTGGCCTTAACTACCCTCTGTGGCAGAGAGTTCCAGAGATTCACCACTCTCTGTGTGAAAAAAGTTCTCCTCATCTCGGTTTTAAAGGATTTCCCCCTTATCCTTAAGCTGTGACCCCTTGTCCTGGACTTCCCCAACATCGGGAACAATTTCCATAAAATTCTCCCTGCTCCAAGTTGGCCTGGGTCTTTCCCTTATCTTTGTTTTTTTTCCCCCCCAAGGAGATTCCTCGACTTACAGTATATGCAAGTTAGTGTGATATACATCGTTGAAAGTTAATGGGTAAATTACTGAAGAAATACTTACTCCATGTCGTTATTGCTCCGGGCAACACATAACAGGAAATAAGTTACATGGAGACACCAAATCAAACCTTTCCTCCAAAAGCGGACGGACTCCAATTGATTAAGCTCCCTCTTATGTTTAATTTAGTTTAGAGATACAATGCGGAAACAGGCCCTGCAGCCCACAGACACCGCATCGTCCAGTGATCCCCACACGTTAACGCTATCCCACACACACGGGACCATTTACATTTATACCAAGCCAATTAACCGACAAACCTGTACGTCTTGGGAGTGTGGGAGGAAACCGAAGATCCCAGAGAAAACCCACTCAGGTCACTGGGAGAACGTGCAAACTCCGTACAGATAGCATCAATAGTCAGGATGGAACCCGGGTCTCCGGCGCTGTAAGGCAGCAACTCTACCGCAGCAACACAGTGTCGCCCTAAAGTGCTTCGACGCCTTCTGGAGGTGCCGCTGAGAAGCCGAGGCCTGGGTTGACGGAGCCTACGGCTGGGGCTCGGATTGGCGCCACGGAGGCGTCCGGAGAGGGCCAATCAGCATTGTTGGTGCGACGGTCGATATTGGCACTGTGGAACTGAGGATGCCGCTGCCGAGGGAAGGAACAAAGGAGGACCCGGCGTGGGAGGACCGCCATGAGTGTGGGGGACCAATAATGGAGGACCCAGCATGGGGGGGGACAGCCTTGAGGGAGGGGAGGGGGGGAAGTGCATAGGGGGAACTGGCGCTGGGGTACCTTGTAGCTTTGTAAGCGCCCTTTATGGGCGACTATTTGCATACCTTGGGTATACAAGCAAAGAATTTCACTGTGACTTGTCACGCGTGCCAATAAAGTATTGCATTCAATCACATAATTCCAGGACACACTCCGAAGTGCATTATGATTAAGGACCCTCGTGCACACCGGACCTATTTCACTAAAGGTACTGGGATAACGTTACCCAAAGCTTCTCCTCCACTTGCTTCCAGATCGCCGCTCGCTTCCAGATCGGTGTCCCCGCTGAAGTCCCCGCTGCCCGATAGATCAGGGGGTTCGGAGGGAACGTGCAAGGTCACGGGCCGGGTGGTGGCAGGGTAGCCCGTGACGGCAGGTCGTCCGGTGACTGTGGGCGTCTTCAGTTGGAGCCGCGGCCTCATCGTGTATTTGGGCCACGCGGTGGAAGCAGGAGGAAACTCTGCATTGAGGTTTACTGAGTCCATCTTCTCAACCCGGATGGACGAGCTGGTATCTCCTCCCGGAGAAGGTGTGAGTGGTGCTGGGGATGCTTTTGACCACGGAGTTGTCTGGCCGTCATGGCTGGTGGACGGTGTGGCCGTTAGCCTTGGTGGGGCTCCTGTGGGGGGGGGGAATATAAGATGGTTTCCATTGAGTTACAGAGGTGTACTTAGAACAGCAAGCAAAACACAACATGTTACACTTAAGATAGACACAAAATGCTGGAGTGACACAGCGGGAAAGGCAGCATCATTGGATAGAAGTAATGGGTGACGTTTTTCGGATCGAAACCCTTCCACAGACTTAAGCATCAGATCCACTGCCTGAGTAACCCCTCTTAAAAGAGCAGCAACAAAGGGTAAGGGCCTGAAATGTCGTCTGTCTATTTTTGTCCACAGATGCTGCCCGACTTGCTGAGTTCCTCCAGCACTTTCAGTTTTGTTTAAAAAAGCCGTAAGTATTTTAAATTCATGACTGCACAGAATTTGCAAGTTTGGTTTAGAGAAAAAGCATGGGAACTGATCACTGTGACCATAGATCACCCGTAGACATGCTCTAGGTTATCCCACTTTCACATCCTACACACAGGGGGGCCGTTCACAGAAGTCAATGATCCTACAAACCTGCACATCTTTGGGATTGATTCAGTTTCAGGATCTTATCATTCAGTGAGAATATTTAACTTAAGCGAGCGTAAATCTTCTAACGTTTGTTTTTTTTTTTTTTAAACTCCATGAAACTGAATATTTAATGCAGGGAATATGAAGTATATGCTGGAGCAGATGGTTTGGAATTATTTTTGCAATCAGACACCAATGAAGTAGCCAGCAGCCCATGTAAAAGCTCCCAGGACAGCAGAGAGACATGCAAGCACATCTCCAAAGCATCTATTATTTTGCTTGCTAATGTTCGCAACAAATGGCATGGTTGCGTTCGGATGGCCCTTGCCGGCACCTCTGTCACTCTGCCCAAGTGGTGCTTTGTGAAATGTGGTTGTGTTTGAGTGTTGGTATTGCTGCTCAGAGCACACCCTCCTGCGGATGAAGGAGCAAGCCAAAAAATGCCTGGTTGATGCCTTGACCAAAACCAGAGAGAAAAAAAACAGACCTACAGACCTAAACAACAAAGACCTTTCCCTTCTTCCATCTCTTCCCCCACATAATCCCCCTCCCCCCCCCTTGTGCCCCACTTGGACACACCTACCCCCCCCCCCCCCTTCCATCTGCTTCCTTTCCTCTAGCTTCACAATTCATCATTCTTCAATCCTTCAGTCTCAAATCGTCTGCCGTTTCATCTCTGACCTTTGTCCAGCCATCTACCTATCGAATAATCCCCATCGCCTGTGTCGGCCTATGACCTGCCAGGCTGTGTCCTGCCCCTAACCCTCTCGTACAGCTTTCGTTCACCCTTCACGTGTTATCAGTCTGAAGAAGAGTCCCGATCCAAAAAGTCAGGCAAGTGATTGTTGAGGAAAAAGAGCCAATGTGCTGGAGTAACTCAGTGGGTCAGGCAGCATCTCTGGAGAACAAGGATAGGTCCCGTTTCATGTTGGGACTCTTCTTCGGATGCCCCGACCCAAAATGTCATTTATTCACATTCTCCGGAGATGTTCCCTGGTCTGTTGAGTTACTCCAGCAGTTTGTGTCTTTTTTTGTAAACCAGCATCTGCAGTTCCTTGTTTCTACCAAACATGTGAACTGGGTGTTACTGTGTGGTTCCGAGTCAGATTAGACCATTGACCATTCTACAGGAGAGATTCAATCAGTTTTCATTAAACCAACACATATCTGCTGATCATAATGTAGTAATGATTGTGAATAGAATCGTTTTATTTTGATGCAACTGTATTTTATAAGTGGACATTTCACAACAGTAGCCTCATGTTTCCTGTTGCATTCTTCATTGGATACACGATTATTTCCTTCAGTTTTTCCGAGCTTGGTGTAAATTTCAGTGAATCATACACCAGTACAGCACGGGAACAGGCCCTTCGGCATACCACACCAAACATGTTGCCATGTGGAACTAATCTCATCTGCCTACATGTGATCCACATCCCAACCCCTTCCCCTGCATTTCCAAGTGCCAGTCCTAATGCCCCTTAAATACCACTGTCAGATCTGCCTCCATCGTCACCCGTGGCAGCACTTTCCAGGCACCCACCACCCTGAGTAAAAACTTCCCCAGCACATTTCCTTGAAGGGGCTATCCCACTTGGGCGACCTACTTGGCGAGTATAGAAGAGTTTGAAAAAATGTCATGTTGAAGACCTCCTTCAACTATGTTGAAGACCAGCTTCGACTAGCTACGACTAACTTCGAGAAAATTGGACATTGAATAGTGGAGAGTGAAGATGACCTCCTTCGATCTCTCTTCGACTATGATGAAGACTATCTACGACTACCCTCGATTACCTACGACTAACATGCCGACCTACTAAGACCTATTACGACTAAACCCATGAGTAAAAAAGTATCGATTTTTTTCCATGGCGACCTTTTTTTACTAGCGTCCATTTTTTAACATATTGAAAAAAACACCGCGACCTAGCTGAGGCCTCGAGTACGCGGAGACCACTCTCGAGCATGAAGGAGAGTTACAAAGACCTCCTACCACCTCGTGTCAACCAGGCTGCGAGTACGAGTCGAGGGCAAACTTGCCAGAACTCACAGATTAGGTCACCCAAGAGGGACAGGCCCTTTAAACTTCTCCGCTAAAAAGCTCTGTCCTATAGACTTTGACATTTCCACGCTGGGAATAAAGTTGAAACCATCTACCCTATTTCTGCCTCTCATAATTTTACAGTTTAGTTTATTGTCACGTGCACCAAGGTACAGTGAAAACCTTCTGTTGCGTGCTAACCAGTCATTTTAAACTTATATTTACTCATTTATATGCTTCTATCAGGTCTCTCCACAGCTTGATGCCCCAGAGAAAACAATCCAAGCTTGACCGATCTCTCCTCGGAGCTAAAACCCTCTAATCCCGGCAACATACTGGTACAGTCACATTTGTTACACTTAATGCCGTTTATATGAGGTACAGTGGTGCAGATGGTCACCAATCAATAAAGGATTACACAACAATATCATACTCACTGGCCCATGTAAAGACTCTCAGAACAGGGGAAAAGACAGGCAAGACTAAAAGTAACAATAACTACATCTCCTGCTGCTTACACAAATGTGACCATAAAAACAAGGAGGTTGTAAGGCCATAAGTGATAGGAGAATAATTCGGCCATTCAATCAGGGCTGATCTCTCCCTCCTAACCCCATTCACCTGCCTTCTTCCCATAATCTCTGTAACACCCGTACTAATCAAGAATCTATCTATCTCTGCCATAAAAAGTCAAAAGGAATGGTTTGCTGCATCAAGAACAGAAGAACAGAAGAATGTTGCCTCCTCCTCCATGTCCACACATGGCTTAGGGGCAGTGACTGGGACACAGTGGCTACTGGAGCTGCGTGAATGTCCATGAAGCTGCTGCCCTTTGCTAGTCTTTTACTTTCATTTAGAGATACAGTGTGGAAACAGGCCCTTCGGCCCACTGAGTCCGCACCGACCAACGATCACCACCGTACACTAACACTATCCGACACGCTAGGGACAATTTAAAATTTAACCGAAGCCAATTAATCTACAAACCTGCACGTCTTTGGAGTGTTGGAAGAAACCGGAGCTCCCGGAGAAAACCCACGTGCAAGTCACGGGGAGAACATACAAACTCTGTACGGATAAGCACCAGTAGTCAGGATCGAACCCGGGTCTCTGGCACTGTAATAGCCCTGTCCCACAGTACAAATTAATTCCAAGAGCTCTCCCGAGTTTAAAAAAAATCAAACTCGTGGTAAGCATGGAGAATGAATGTAGCGGGTACGTCGGAGCTCGGGGACATCTCTTAGCGCCAACGGCAGGTACTCGGGAAGACTCGCTAACGGCAGGTAAGCACGGGAAGACTGGTGAAGATTTTTCAACATGATGAAAAATGTCCACGAGAGCCCCGAGTACCGACGAGTGGCCATTACTGTAAACCTCCGAGTTTGAATCAGGGAAAACTCGGGAGAGCTCTTGGAATGAACTCGTACTGTGGGACAGGGGTTTAAGGCATCAACCCTACCGCTGCTCCACCGAAGTCAGTGAATGAACATCTGCACAAGACATTGAGCGTGCTGGGAATGCATTCCTGAGCGTGCATCATATATTTCCGATGTCGGCTGCGAATCGTGTGGGCTTCCAGTGACAGGGTCGTGAAGGATTTCCAAGCCCTGGACACATTTTAGCTTCGGAATGCACTCCCATTTTTAATTCCTGGGCAAACAGCTGCAGATGTGACTCATTACCACGGCACGTCTCAGAAGGGACAAGGAGGAAATTACAACATCTTAATTCACAGGCTTGGGACGGCCAACAGGCAGTTGATGGAATTCACTGGGCATTCTCTCCAGCAGTGTCCTGCACACCATTCACTGAATAGCCCAGCAGATGTTGTGCTCAAAACAACTGGAGGAAATAGCTCTGGACCCGATGAAATGCCCTAGAGGACAAATTTCAACACAGTTGGCAAAATGCTTTGGTATAAGTGCACTTGCACCGTATGTCTTAATCATTGGCCCCCAGTCTCAGTCTGAAGAAGGGTCTCGACCTGAAACATCACCTATTCCTTTGCTCCAGAGATGCTGCCTGACTCACCGAGTTACTCCAGCTTTTTGTGTCGGCCTTTCATCATTAGCACGACAGATGAGGGTGCAGAGGCTATTCAGTTACTAGAATGCCCGAGAATAAAAAAACTGATGAAAAAATGGTGGCCATTCCCCAATTCCTCAAGGATACTGACCTCCCCATCAAAGGGGTCTATAGGAAGCGCTGTCCGAAAAAGTCAGCTGCTATCACGAGATCTGTTCTTACCACGTTCTCATCTCCCTGCTGCCATCGGGAAGAAGACATAGGAGCCTGAGAACTGTGACCACCAGGTTCAAGAACAGCTTATTCCCATCAATCGTCAGATTCTTCAACTACACTGCACAACCCTAACCACAATCCACTGAGGACATTGTAGAAACAAGCAACTGCAGATGCTAGTTTACAAAGAAAAGGACACAAAGTGTTCTAGTAGCCCAGCGGGCCAGGCAGCATCTCTGGAGAACATGGATAGGTGATGTTTCCGGTCCTGCTGAGTTAGTCCAGCACTTTGTTGAAGGGCTTCACCCCCTCATTGGTTGCCCCCATCAGTGGAAGGATGTGAAGGCTTTGGCGAGGGAGCAGAAGAAGTTCAAACTTGGATTGTTTTCTCTGGGGCATCAGGATCAGAGGGAGCGGCTGATAAAAGTTTGTCAAATTATGAGAGGCATTAATAAGTGAGACGATCAGAACCCTTATTCCGAGGGTAAATATGTTAGACTAGATATTCACAGGCAGAACGTGCAAACTACACACAGACAGCACCCGAGGTTAGGATTAAGCACAGGACCCTGGCACTGTTGTGACAGCCGTTCTATTCACTGCATAACTGTGCTGCCCATATGTTAGGACAAATTCCCTCAAAGTTTTTATTCTGGTGGTCATTGACTGTGGACTTGAGGAGGTATCTACAGGAGGAAGGTTTTGCCCGCTGACAGGCCACCACTGAACCTGCTCATGAAGTGGACTTGAGATTGAGGATCTGGGAAAGAGGCCGACTTGCTCAGCAAGGTCTAAAATATTGTCTGCCTGCATGTAATACTGCTGATAGCGTTTTATACAAAGCCACACGCATGGAGAGAGAATAAAAAGATGTTGGGGGGAAGCAGCGGAGGTGGGTACAGATGACAAAGTTCACAGGACCCCCTTTGTCACGTAATGAAGCGTGAATCTGAACTCCGGATCACCGCCCAGGCGCCGAAGGGACGGTTTTATTAACGGGGAGGAGGAAACTACATCTTCAATGGAAAGAATGAAGACTGTTAGCTGGATGACAAAGAGAACAAAAACTTTTGGAAAAACTGCATAAAACCTGCAGAATATCAAATGATTCCACTCAGGGGTGAAGCACTAATTAATAACATCACCTTCCTGGTTCGTTTTCTGCCACAGAATGGCTCCGCTCTGTATCCAACATGCCACACAACCGTGACCCCATTGTTAGGAGAAAGCTTTTCAGCTTAGTAAGTCTTTGTCTGCCCACTTGGGTAATAAATGCAGCAAGGGAAGATCCACGTTTCCATGGTAACCATCCACAGTGCTGCCTCTCAGATCCTTTCGCAGTGCAATTAAAATACCACGAAGGCACAGAGTCCCAGCGGGTAGAGCCGCTGCCTCACAGCACTAGAGACCCGGGTTCGAACCTGACCTCGGGTGCTGTCTGGGTGGAGTTTGCACGTTCTCCCCTGTGACCGCGTTGGTTTCCTCCGGGTGCCCTGGTTTCCTCCCACGTCCCAAAAAAGGCATGGGTTTGTAGGTTAATTGGCTTCAGAAAAATTATGTGCAGGGAATGGATGGAAAAGTGGGATAACATAGAACGGGTGTGAACAAGGGATCGATGGTTGGCTTGGATTCGATGGGCCGAAGGGCCTATGTCCATGCTGTATCTCTATAAATTACAAGTTCACAGGACTGTTATAGGAGTAGAATTAGGCCATTTGGTCCACCGATTCTAATCCACCATTCAACCATGGCTGATCTCTGCCTCCTAATCCCATTTTCCTGCCTTCTCCCCACAATCCTTGACACCCGTTCTAATCGAGCATTTGTCCATCTCTGCCTTGAAAACATCCACTGACTTGGCCTCCGCAGCCCTCCACGGCAATGAGTTCCTAGACATACTGTGCTTGATCATTGGCCTTACCTTGACAAGGGCCTCGATGTGCAATGGTTATTGTTGTGCCCTGTCGACATGCGATAGTTTTGAGCTGGCACTCATTGGCGTAGGTTACTCCGTCGGAGCCACAGACCTGGCAAGGAGGTGAAAGTGCAAAGTTCACACACATCGTCATCAGCATAACATCACAAGCAGTGCACAAAAATACAAGAGCAGGAAAAGGTCAAATCACAATCGCTCCTGTGTTCCAAGATCCAGTTGGATGATGATTGCTCGTACCCAATTCCATCAGTCCATCTTGGGTTTCGATCAATTGATATCCAAGTCTACAGAAAGCTAGCTAAACCAGGCATGACATTTTCAACTAATCCACATCTTACAGCAGTAGAGAAACAATTTTGTTACTCCATTCGGAGCCACATCAGTGTGACCTGGCAAGGAAGGGGTGAAAGTGCAAAGTTGTCACAGTTACTCCAGCATTTTGTCATCAGCATAACATCACATTTGATTATTTATCAATTTTGAAAACTCAAGGAAAACCAAAGCTAGTTCATGCACCTGTCCTTACGATTTAATCCTTCAGCCTTGATAGATTCTGGTGAAAAACTGCACCAAATACTTCTTCCAAGGCCAAGTAGCAGTGCACAAAAAATACAAGAGCAGGAAAAGGTCAAATCACAATCGCTCCTGTGTTCCAAGATCCAGTTGGATGACGATTGCTCGTACCCAATTCCATCAGTCCATCTTGGGTTTCGATCAATTGATTTTTTTTATCCAAGTCTACAGAAAAAAATAGCTAAAACAGGCATTTAGAAATTTTTGCAAAGTAATTAAAAATAAATAACTAAATATCACACATAAGTCTTACACCCTTTACTCAACTAGGCAGAAATTACAACCTTTTGTATGACGCTACAAGCAAGTATTTTTTCTCCCATTCTTCTTCAGATCCTCTCAAGCTCTGTCCGTTGGAGGGGAGCGTCGATCAGCTGTTTTCAGGCCCTTTATCGATCGGGTTCAAGTCTGGGCTGGCTTCAAGGACATTCACAGTTGTCTGAAGATGGATGTCTCGGCTGCCCATAGGATCCTTTGTCTCGTTGAAGAAGAACTGCCTGTCCTGCTGAGTTTTCATCCAGCATCTTCTGTGTCCGTACATCTTTCTCTCGACTTAGTCCCCAGTTCCTGCCACTGAAAAAACATCCCCACAGCATCTGCAGAACCATGCTTCACCAGCATCTGCAGTTCGGTTTTTCTAGACATTTGATTATTTATCAATTTTGAAAACTCAAGGAAAACCAAGCTAGTTTCATGCACCTTGTCCTTACGATTTAATTACTTAAGCCTTGGTAGTATTCTGGTGAAACTGCACAATACTTCTTCCAAGGCCAATGTATGCTTTCACACACTGCATTCAGAAAGTATTCAGACCCCTTCACTATTTCCACATTTTGTTACGTTACAGCCTTATTCTAAAATTCATTTTTTTTAATCATCAATGTGGGACCTACACACAAGGATAATCAATGGAAACAGGATGAACCTAAGCTCAATTTTGAGTGTCAGAGTAAAGGGTCTGAATACTTATGTAAATGTGGTATTTCAGTTATTTATTTTTAATTACTTTGCAAACATTTCTAAACAACTGTTTTGGCTTCTTCATTCTGGAGTATTGTGTGTAGATTGATGATTAAAAAAAAGAATTTAATCCAATTTAAAATAAGGCTGTAACGTAACAAGATGTGGAAAAAGTGAAGGGGTCTGAATACTTTCTGAATGCACTGTATATAAGCAGTGATCATCAATACAGTACTCCAGCTGGGGTCAGATTGAGGTCATGTTTATATTGCTTTGTGATAGATGCGAATGTTCTCTCCTCCTCTGGTGCTTAAGATTTTGGTCGTTGTATACAATGACACCCAAACAATCCCAACCCGAATGTCGTCTATTCATTCCTCCACAGATGCTGCCTGACCTACCGAGTTCCTCTGCCACTTTGTGTTGCTCCAGATTCCAGCCACATGTCTTTGGGATGGGGGAGGAAGCCAGGGCACCTGAAGGAATCCCATGCGGTCACAGGAAGAACGTGCAAACGCCACACAGACAGCACCCGAGGTTGGGATTGAACTCGAGTCTGGTGCTGTGAGGCAGCAGCTCTACCAGCCCATTAAATGAATGTCATCTGAAATCAGCGAGCATTGGAGTGCTGCCAATGTAGCAGTGATATCTTTACTATCCTGTGTGGATATTCGTCTCGGCAGCCCTTTACATTTTTCTTCTCGACACTGTGGTTTATAGACCACCAAAGTGTAGTCACCGTAGTAAGGAGTATAAATCAACATAGAATACGGTCACGCAATAAGAACAGTGCAATGGCGATGAGAGATGTTCATCTCCCTGCTGGTTGGGGTAATCAAGCTGGCAAGGACAGATACATGAAGAAATGCACAGAATGTATTCAGGATAGTTTGGCATGGAGCCAACTATACAATGGACCTGGTAATGGTGAACGAGGCATGTTTAATAATTATCCTCACAGTTGGATCCCTGAGGAAGTAGCGAATGTTCGTGTAGCGCATCTTCGCCCTCTACATGAGCTGCGCCCCAGGTTCGTAAACTTGAATTCCCTTATAGGTGTTTTACTGGTGTTTCTCACACAGATATTCAAACAACACCCAATAAATCAATCTTTTATAGTACTTTTAAGTATTAATTACTATGTGGGGCCCACACACTCACTCACACAAGCCGGCAACATTAAAGACAAAACAAGAATAACCCCACGTTGCAGGCCTGGCCGAAGCTGGAGAGCGTCGTGACCAAATACAGTGGAAGCCGACAAGTGCACAGTGCAGAAGCTCACAAGATGGCGGGGAGTTGGCTGACCCGAGAGGACCCCATGTGGCAGAAATCTTCCTTCTCCCTCGTTGTCTCCAGGGCTCAGCTAACCGCTGCTCTCACTCTCCTCGTAAACACAAAGTCCGCACAGCGACAGTCTTTAATCCACCCCTCCGAGCTGAAGGGGTAGCAGTTAGCTTAGACTTCTTCTGGACTTCTCTCTCTCTCCTGGACTTCGATTACCCACAATTCCCAGCTCACGCCCCCAAACCAGTCACCACACAGGAAAAATGATCTAACTCATTAACAACAAATCAAAATGCAGCAAAACTTATATACATTTCTTAATAAGAAAAACTAATATGAAGTTACACAGGGCTACATTCGATAGACAAAAATGCTGGAGAAACTCAGCGGGTGTGGCAGCATCTATGGAGCGAAGGAATAGGTGACGTTTCGGGTCGAGACCCTTAGGGTCTCGACCCGAAACGTCACCTATTCCTTCGCTCCATAGATGCTATAGATGCTGCCTCACCCGCTGAGTTACTCCAGCATTTTTGTCTACCTTCGATTTCTCCAGCATCTGCAGTTCTTTCTTAGACAACTCTTTATCACAGAATGGTAGCATTTTGTATTCAATTTGAGAGTGAGAAACTTGGGTAGAAGTCTTTCTGCATTTGTGTAAGGTACCAGTGAGACCACAACTGGATTTTTATTTATTTATTCAAAGGATATATGGGCTTCGTATAGACTGAGGCAGCATTTCATTACCTAGCCCTAATTTCACCGTATGAAGATGACGGTGAGCTGCGGAATTGAGAGGCTGCAGTCCCTGAGATTTAGTTTTGTTTTTGTCACCGAGGTACAGTGAAAAGAGTTTTGTTGTGTGTTCATCAGTCAGCGGAAAGACTAGACATGTTTACAATCGAAGGTAGACAAAAATGCTGGAGAAACTCAGTGGGTGAGGCAGCATCTACGGAGCGAAGGAAATAGGCAGCGTTTCGGGTCGAAACGTCCGAAGAAGGGTTTCGACCCGAAAAGTTGCCTATTTCTTTCGCTCCAAAGATGCTGCCTCACCCGCTGAGTTCCTCCAGCATTTTTGTCCACCTTCGATTTTCCAGCATCTGCAGTTCTTCTTAAACATGATTACAATCGTGTCGTCCACAGTGTACAGGTACACAATAAAGGAAAAAAACATTTACTGCAAGATAAAGTCAAGTAAAGTCTAACTAAAGTTAATCCAAGAGTCTTCGATGAGATAGATATTCGGTCAAGACAGCTCTCTAGTTGTTGGTAGGGGTGGTTCAGCTGTCTGATAACAACTTGGGAGAAACTCTCCCTGAATCAGTAGGTGTGCGTTTTCACAATCCTGTACGTCATGCCTGATGGGAGGGGGGGGGAGAAGATGGAATGACCGGGGTGAGATTGGTCCATGATGATGCTGGTGCTCTTGACAACATTATTGCATAATTGGTGATGAGTGACGTTGTTCGGGAGGGAGATCCAGAATTTTGACTCGGTGATGGTGAAGGAACAGCGATGAATTTCCAGGTGTGGATGGTGTACGGTTTGGTGGGCAACCTCCAGGTGGTGGTGCCAACTATGCTTTTACTGCCTTTGTCCTTCTAGCTGGTCGAGGTGGTGGCTTTGGTAGGGGCAGTCGTGGGGAGTTGCTGCAATCCACCCTGTAGCTGGGGCAAGGTGAATCATTTTGAAGAGTATTTGATTTTTGTATGGGCTTTCTACAGTTTATTAGTTCCTTCACATATTATTGTTGCTCTCTGTAATTCTTCTATTCCATTGGATTTTGACTTTTCCTTTTTTATAAAAAGGTTTATTTCTCACCTCACTAAACAGGTCCAAAGAAAATAGCATTGGAGTTTAAATCTCCCAAGTGTTCTGAATGAATAACCAAAGTGAACAAAACTGCTTCAAGGACATTCTTCTGACTAACATCAGAGTGGGGATGAACTGAGAGGTTCCCTGTGGCGATCAATCAGTCAGTTTAGTTTATTATCACGTGTACCTAGGTACAGTGAAAAGCTTTTGTTGCGTGCTAATCAGCCAATGTAGATTTAAGTATAGGAGCAGGGAGGTTCTACTGCAGTTGTACAGCGTCTTGGTGAGACCACACCTGGAGTATTGCGTACAGTTTTGGTCTCCTAATCTGAGGAAAGACATTCTTGCCATAGAGGGAGTACAGAGAAGGTTCACCAGACTGATTCCTGGGATGCCAGGACTTTCATACAAAGAAAGACTGGATAGACTCAGCTTGTACTCGCTAGAATTTAGAAGATTGAGGGGGGATCTTATAGAAACTTACAAAATTCTTAAGGGGTTGGACAGGCTAGATGCAGGAAGATTGTTCCCGATGTTGGGGAAGTCCAGAACAAGGGGTCACAGTTTAAGGATAAGGGGGAAATCTTTTAGGACCGAGATGAGAAAAACATTTTTCACGCAGAGAGTGGTGAATCCGTGGAATTCTCTGCCACAGAAGGTAGTTGAGGCCAGTTTATTGGCTATATTTAAGAGGGAGTTAGATGTGGCCCTTGTGGCTAAAGAGATCAGGGGGTATGGAGAGAAGGCAGGTACGGAATACTTAGTTGGATGATCAGCCATGATCATATTGAATGGCGGTGCAGGCTCCAAGGGTCGAATGGCCTACTCCTGCACCTAATTTCTATATTTCTATTACAATCGATCCAGCTAGAGTGTATAGGTACATGATAAGCGAATAACTTTTAGTTCGAGGTAAAGCCAGCAAAGTTCGATCAAGGATAGTCCGGGGTCCACCAAAGAGGTAGATAGTAGTTCAGCACTGCTCTCTGGTTGTGGTAGGATGATCTTACCTTAACCTGTTTATGTTGTGGGCAAATAGGAGGAGGGCATACACAATGTACTTGTCCAATATCCTGTACACAAGTTGCTCCGTGCTGACACAGAAGATCCGCACACGTTCTGGATGCAATTGGGTCTGTGGAAGGGGAGAAGTACAACTTATTCAGCGCCGTTCATTCACAGTCTGAGTATCTCCAAGATTTTTTATCATTTGGCAGTAAAGTAACCCAGTGGTCACTCGCATAGAATACTGAGACCATCTTGGTTAAGAACATAGAGCAGTACGGCATTGAAACAGAACAGCCACGATGCCAATCTAAACTAATCCCATCTGCCTGCTCATATTCCATATCTCGCTATTCCTTACCTGTTTACAAGTCTGTCCAAATGCCTCTTAAACGCTGCTTTTGTAACTGTTTCTACCACTTCCCTTGGCAGTGTGTTAACAGGCACCCATCACAAACTTGTCTCCTTTAAACTTTCCCCCTCTCACCTTAAATCTATGCCATCTAGTCTCACACATATCTAGCCTGGGGAACAGGCTATGGCGACCCTATCTTTGTCTCTCATTATTTTATATACAGTTTACTTTCGTTATGAGGAGTGTCCCCACAGTTGTCAGACACCACTGTCTCTTTAAGAGCTGGTTACACTGCGAGAGCCCATTGACATTGACAAGCAATTGGGTTCGATCGACACTTGTGCAATGATACTCTATTTTTAGCTTGCCGTAACAAAAATGCATTTTTAGCTGTTAAAAATAACGTTAAATCCGAAAACAACTCGTTGCTTCATGGAGTGACCGCTAGGTGGTCTATTACTTGGTCATAGTAGACAATTAGCAACAAGGGACATGGACTCGGTGGGCCGAAGGGCCTGTTTCCATGCTGTATCTCTAAACTAAACTAAACCTCGACTGATGAAGGCAGGTAGCCCGTACACTTTCAAGGTGCTATAGACTTGTACCCCAAGTTCACTCTGCACTTTGAAGTCAAGAGTCAAGAGTCAATCTGCACTTTGAAGCTCTGACTGCCACCTGGAATTCAACAAGGAGACTGCAACAACTCAAATTTGTCCAGATTAAACTACATCTGTCATTTCTCCATCTAAATTCCCAGCTTGTCTCCATCCCCTGCATCCTTTGACCTTCTTTGCCAATGGCAGCTCCAACAATTTCCAATCCATCTACAAACTTGTTAACCAGACCGCCTGCATTTTCATCCAGATACAGATACAGGTGGTAAAACTGGAAAGGGTGCAGAGAAGATTTACGAGGATGTTGCCAGAACTCGAGGGTCTGACTAAGAGGGAAAGGTTGAACAGACTGGGACTTTATTCCTTGGAGCACAGGAGGATGAGGGGTGATTTTATAGAGGAGTATAAGATCATGAGAGGGTTAGATAGGGTAAATGCACAGTCTTTTTCCCAAAGTAGGGGAATCAAGAACCAGAGGACATAGGCTTAAGGTGAGGGGGAGAAGATTTAATAGGAATTTGACGGGCCACTCTCTTTACATTAAAGGGTGGTAGGTATATGGAATGAGCTGCCGGAGGAGGTAGTTGAGGCAGGTACTATCACAATATTTATAAAACATTCTTCTTCTTGCGTATGGTGTGCACAGCCTAAAGTTGTAGATCAAGGGCAGACATCCAGGCCAGGACAGCATCAGTTACTGGGTGGATGGCTTTGATGCCCCCAGGGAAAAGCCTCAGTGGGCAGTCATTCACGATGTGTGGGATGTTCTTGACTGGACGTCCGCAGTCGCAAGCAGGGCTGTCTGTCATCCCCCACTTATGCAGGTGATGGGCTGTTCTTGCATGGAGGGTGCGGATTCTGTTCAGGGTTAGCCATTGCTTGCCATGGTGGGGGGTCTGTGATGGCATTTGGACAGATACATGGATAAGATAGGACTAGAGGAATATGGGCCAAACGAAGGCAAGTGGGACTACTGTAGATGGATCATGTTGACTCTATATATAGATTCGTACAGATAGGGTAAAGAGTCAGAACCTTTTCCCCAGGGGGCTGATATCCAACATTGGATGGCATATCTATCAGGTGAGGGGGGAATGTTGAAAGAAGAAGTTTTTTGACACAGAGAGCGGTGGGGGCCAAGTTGGGCCGAAGGGCCTGTTTCCATCATGTGTGACAACTATATGACTGTATATGTGACAAAGAAGTCAGTCGTGGTGCCGAGCGGGGATTTCCTCTCTGCACCAGCCAATGCTGTCACCTTGATCACAGCCGTTGGGGCCCAGGTTAGTGCCATCGGGACACTGTTTGCACTTCATTCCGCTGATGCCGGTTTTGCAGGAACACAATCCCGTCATCTGCTCACAGTCATCCCGGACTGCACCGAGCGGGTCACAGTTACACGCTGTGGATGGAAGAGAGGAACAAAACCTGTCACTGCAGGGATAGTCACAGCATCACCGCGCGCAACAAGAATTCGCATTCGCCCTCTTTACTATCATCCAGTTAAAATATAATCATTACATTTAAAATGAAACAAACTAACCCCGATGACTCATCAATGCCATATTTTAAAAGTGCGAAACAGAAAATGCTCAGCAAATTTTAATTGTGAATTATTAACGTTCAAAGGGATTTGAACCTATCAAAGGTTCATGTCCATAAATTATAGGTGCAGAATTAGGCCATTCGGCCCATTAAGTGTACTCCACCATTCAATCATGGGTGATCTATCTCTCCATCTCAACCTCATTCTCTTGCCATCTCCCCATAACCCCTGACACTCGCACTAATAAAGAAAAGTCTTCCTTTCATTTTCTTTAGATGTCACTGGATGTTGATCAAGAGCCAAAATCTTCACCTGATCATTTCCTCCCTTGTTTGGGATGCAGAGGCTGCACCAGGAGTTCCGCCTGCTACCCTGGCTGGGTTTTTTAAAACTCATTCTGGAAGTTATCAGACTCCAAAGGGGAAAGAGCTCCCACATCCCTGAGATTTCGTAATGGGCATTAGTGACCTAATAAAGTGGACCTTCTTTGATTGTAAACCTGATATTCTTATTCACGCACTCTTCTCAAGAACTCCCAGTAAACAGTGTTATTCCCTTTATTCTGTATCTGTACACTGTGATTGATTACAATCATGTCTAGTCTTTCTGCTGACTGGATAGTGTGCATTAAAAAGGTTTTTCACTGTACCTCGGTGAACATAACTAAACCAGACCTAACGAACTACAGATGCAGTAATATTGAGCAAAGAAACAAAGTGCTGGAAAAAAACTCAATGGGTCAGGTAGCATCTATGGAGGGAATGGACAGATGATCTTTTGGATCGGTACTCTTCTTCAGACTGATAGAGTAGACTGAAGAAGGGTCCCGACCCGAAACATCATCCATTCCTTTTCTCCAGAGGTACTGCCTGTCCCGCTGAGTTACTCCAGCTTTATTGTCTATCTTTGGTTTAAACCAGCATCTGCAGTTCCTTTCTAGACGAGGGGGAGATTGATTTGCCAATGGCTGGACAAAGTCAAGAGATGAAAAGACAAATGCGTGTGAGGTGAAATATGACACCAGAGGAAGGGATGTAGGTGGAAGGTCTTAATAGTTTCACTTACGGGTACATCCACTCTTCTCATCTATGACAATGCCCCGGAAATTCCAGAATCCAGGTTCGCAACGATCACATTTCAGACCTCCCACACCTGGTTTGCAGGAACACTGACCGTTGCTGGGGCTACAGGTTTCACTGTACGACCCGTGCTGGTTACACTCACAGGTGCCTAGAAATGTCACACGAACAAACATTTTGCAGTTAGACTTTACTTTGGTCTGTAGAGATACAGCATGGAAACAGGCCCTTCGGCCCCACCAAGTCTGTCCCGACCAGCGTTCACCCCGTACACTAGCTCTATCCTGCACGTTAATTTTATAGTTTCTACAGAAGCCAAATAACCGACAAACCTGCACGTCTTTGATATGTGCGAGGAAACGGGAGCACCCGGAGAAAACCCACGCGGTCACAGGTAGAACGTACAAACACCGTAAAGGCAGCACCCGTAGTCAGGATCGAACCTGGGTCTGTGGCGATGTAAGGCAGCAAGTCTACCACTGTGCCACCCCCATATTGCTTTCTCAAGAATGAAATGCATTGTCTTAATTTACTTGAGATTACATATTTAACCATAGTAAGAGTTAAGATAAGAAGCTTCTGAAGATGTGTATCCATGCGGTAAGATAGTATGACCACAAAGCACAACCCCGCTAATCTCATTGGGATGAGGGCGGCATGATGGTGTAGCGGTAGAGTTGCTGCCTTACAGCGCCAGAGACCCGGGATCGATCCTGACTACGGGTGCTGTCTGTATGGTCGGCTCGATGGGCCGAAGAGCCTGTTTCCACGCTGTGTCTCTAAACTTAACTAGATGAAGATTGATCAAGAAGATAGATTGAGAAAATAGTTTGAGAAAATAGTTTGAGAAACGTGCCAACGGATAAATAATGGCAAACGTTTTAATGAAAACACTTTGAAAATCTCCACAAATGTGGATTCTGTTGGAAAAAAGGTAAAATCTCCACGCGGAAATTAACGAACAGAAATAGTTAGTCATAATTAGTCATAAAGAATTGCCTTGTAATGTTGCCAAACAGAGAGCTGAGAGAAAGTTAGAAATCAGCCAACAATAAACTGTTAAAGAAGGTCAAGATATATCTGAGTATCTGAGCCAGCAAGAAACAGGGAATAACAAAACATAATTACTTCTGCATCGAAGTCAAGAGGAAGAGGCAAGCAAAATTGAATGTGGGCCCTTAGAGGCTGAAGGCAAGAGAAGGCAAGAAGGGGAGTAAAGAAACAGCTGAGGCAATAATAACAATATTTTGGACGTGTCCTCTCAGTGGAAAAACATTAAGCATATCCTGGAATAGCTGGCGGCCAATGGACATGTCACAATGTGGAATTTTAAATAATTATTATTAAAACTGCCATCAAAAGTAATGGGACTACAGGGGCGGTACAGTGGCACAGTGGATAGAGCTGCTGCCCCACAGCGCCAGGGATCCAGGTTCAATCCCGACCTTGGATGCTGTCAATGCAGAGTTTTACAGTCTCCCTGCGATCGTGTGGGTTTACTTCAGGTGCTCCGGTTTCCTCCCACATCCCAAAGACTTGAGAGCTCGTAGGTTAATTAGCCTCTTTAACTTTGCCCCTTATGTGTGCAGGGAGTGGATGAGAAGGTGGGATAACATAGAACTAGCGAGGGCTGATGGGCCTGTACCTGTACTATTCTAGGTTCCAATTCTAGGGAATTGCCAGTTGTATAGGCTTTCTGCTGACTGGATAGCAAGCAACAAGAAGCTTTGATCATCACAATTATCATTTATGATCTTTTCATTGTACCTCGTTATATGTCACAATAAACTAAACTAACTAACTAATTCTTCTATAGATGGGGTGAACAAATATCATAATGACTCTTTGACACATGCCAGGGAAGGAGGCACCTTCTGATGGGAGCATTATTGCCCCAAAGACAAACCAAACCAACTGGCTTCTGTAAAATATGTCCCATCAGAAGTCACCTGGCTGGTTAAAGAACCAGCCACCGTGTGGTTTAAGACCGTGGCTGGTTCTTTTACCAGCCATCTTTTTTTAATTTGGTAAGTGAACCACACGGTCTTATTCCAATTTTTTTATTTATTTACTTCTTTTTGTTTTTTGCCCCGATCTACTTATTTTTTTTTTATTTTGATTGCTGTTTTTCTTACTTTGTTTTATTCATGGTGATGGTGTTGCACTGTTTTGAAAATATCTCTTCAACATCAATAAAAATTTAAGTGGGAAAAAAAAAAAAAAAAGAACCAGCCACCAATCAGCTGGTAACCCTCTGGTAAAGTGAAAGGACTCACTTGGGCATCCAGCAAGGCCAACTCCCTGGGCAGCAGTTACGTTATCAAGACAACAGCCATAGACGGACTTGCTGCAATGCTGTTCTGGAACAGATGGCGGGATTGCATCTGCAGGAAGAGAACAGAGTTTGAACAAACGGACAAGGTGCTTATTGAACGCATAATTCCCAGGCTTGGCAGACATGGAAAATTGAATCATAGAGACATACATTGCAGAAACAGGCCCTTCAGCCCACCCCATCCACACCGCACATGGTAGCCATCAACGCTAAACCCATTTTACCTGCAATATGTCCATACCCTCTCCCTCTCTATTTAAGTAGTTATCTCAATATTTCTTAAATGTTGTGAATATCTCTGTCTCCTCAGGCAGATACCCACCATCTCCTCTCCCTCACTCATCTCCCCCACACTCCTCTCCACCCCATTACACCCTGTCCCCCTCTCAGTTTTCCCCTTCCACTCCCTCTCCCACCAAACCCTCTCACTCCCCCCCCCCCCCCCCCCCCATCTCTATACCCTCCCACTCTCCCCTCCCATTTCTCACCCTCACTCCTCTCTCCCCCCATTTCTCTCCCCTCTACTCCTCTCACTCCCCCTCTCACTGCCCTCCAATGGCAGGTAGTCTCGCAATGTTTAAGAACCATTCAGACAGGTACATGGACCAGTGCACAAAAAAGTTGGAGAAACTCAGCGGGTGCAGCAGCATCTATGGAGCGAAGGAAATAGGCAACGTTTCGGGCCGAAACCCTTCCTCAGGACATGGACAGGATGGGTTTAGAGGGATATGGGCCAAATGCAGGTAGGGGCTAGTGTAGATGGGACATGTTGGTCGGTGTGGGCAAGTCGAGCCAAAGGACATGTTTCCTTGCTGTATAACTCTATGACTCCATCCCCTCGACATCTTCTACGTCTCACATTATACCTATTCCCTCTTGTCTTAGACATCTCCACCATGAGAAATCAGATTTGTGCTAAGTTCTTGAATGGGCTTGGTGCTAGGGGTAGGGAAATGGGAACCATTGCGGAGAAGGAAATAGTCCGGGATGGAGAGGGTGGGAGCTAGAGGAATGGAAGAGGGAGGAAGAGGCGTACGAGGGCGAGTGGGAGGAAGTGGAATGGAAGAGGGTGAGAAGGCTTAGTGAGACAGAGAGGAACGGGAGGAGGAGCGCCACAAACTAAACTAAAACTCAATGAAAGTGTGGAAAGGAACTGCAGACGCTGGTCTATACCGAAGATAGACACAAAGTGCTGGAGTAACCTCACGGTTCAGGCAGCACCTCTAGAGAAAGAGGATGGGTGAGGATTCAGGTTGGGACCCATCTTCAGACAAAACTAAATGAATATTCTCCATTCACTGCACCTTTCTGGAGAAATCACCAAGCATTTATTGGTAAAAGTTGTTGTGGCGCCTTAACTCTTTAAACAGACTCAGTTCTCAGTCTGAATTGACTTGTACAAGAGACTATCTACCATGGCAAATATGTCCCAGGCAGCCGGCCATTCCTTCTCTCCAGAGGTGCTGCCTGTCCCGCTGAGTTACTCCAGCTTCTTGTGTCTATCTTTGGTTTAAACCAGCATCTGCAGTTCTTTTCAACACAGCCTACAATTAATGCCCAGTACTGCATTGATAAGGTACATTCTGTAAAGAAACCTTCTCCCTTGTTAGCTTAACCTATTTCCTGGCAGAATTAATTTCAGGGCTGACTGAGAGTTTTGTACATGTTTCTGTATTATGTGCTTTGGTTTAGTCATGTGGTTTTATTTAATTATATCTTGTTTCATAGCTTGTTAAACAACTTTTGAAGGGGCTCGGATAATCCCAGTCATTTCCAGCCCACACCGCATCTGGTTTTCGAATCACATCCCAAACCAGCTGCTGCTGACTGATTGAAATCAAATTGAGGAAACGCTGGCAAGCATCAAACAAGCTGTGGTTTCCATTCAGTGTCTTGGTGCCAAGTATCACTAACGACATTGGCAGACCACTTCATGGTCAAACCAGCAAATGTACCAATGATAGACACATACTGCTGGAGTAACTCAGCGGGACAGACCGAATCTCTGGAGAGAAGAGATGGGTGACGTTTTGGGTCGAGACCCCTTCTTCAGTCTGGAAGAGGCATCTCGACCCTAAACGTCACCCATTCCTTCTATCCAGAGATGCTGCCTGTTCTGCTGAGTTACACCAGCAGTTTGTGTCTATCTTCAGTGTAAATCAACATCTGCAGTTCATTTCCGGACACAATTCTACCAATGATCTAGGCCCATAGTATTGTGGAAAATAGTGAACGCTGGCTTTGCCAGTGAAGTTTATCTCCTGAAGATAAATACATTTTTAAAAACCATCTAAAGTCTAATCGGTTTAGTTTAGTTTAATGATACAAGGTGGAAACAGGCCCTTCGGCCCACCGATTCCATGCGTACCATCGATCACCCATTCACACTAGTTCTATGTTATTCCACTTTCGCATTCTACACACTATGGACAATTTACAGAAGCCAATTAACCTACAAACCTAGATAGACACAAAATGCTGGAGTAACTCAGCGGAACAGGCAGCATGTCTGGAGAGAAGGAATGGGTGATGTTTCGGGTCGAGACCCTTCTTGAGACTAAAGATCTGAAGAAGGGTCTCGACCTGAAACGCGAGTCTGAAGAAGGGTCTGGATCCAAAACGTCACCCATCCCAGAGATGCTGCCCTGTCCCGCTGAGTGACTCCAGCATTTTGTGTCTATCTTTGATTTAAACCAGCATCTGCAGTTCCTTCCTACACACAACCTACAAACCTGTACGTCTTTGAGACGTGGGAGGGAACTGGAGCACCTGGAGAAAACCCACATGGTCACAGGGAGAATGTACAAACTCCGTAAGCTAGCACCTGAGGTCAGGTTCAAAATCGGGTCTCTGGTGCCGTGAGGCAGCAACTCTACCGCTGTGCTCCCGTGCCGCCCACTATGGTGGCTGGCCTTCCCCAATACTGATTTTCCTCCTGTCAGTATATATTAATATCACAGGGAGACATTGATGGGACACATCTTGTTTCTTCCTGCTTTAGACCTGTAAGTTTAACCTTAACTTCCTAATCTGTAAGCAATTTAATTAAATGGTTCATTTTTATGGCAAGCTGGATCATAATTACGTGCAGCACTGAGAAATGGTTGTCAACTGCTTCACTGAATGGCTGGATTCAAAATGAGGGAGCAGTGAATAGAGCAGTGAATGATCCAGCAGAAGGCTGGTATAAGGCTGGCATTCGAGGATGGGCCACGTGGGAGCTGAAGAATGCAATGCCAGGTACCAAGGGGGGGGGTGGTGGAGATAATAAAGGAGGACCTGACGTGGGGATACTTTGTCATTTTGCCGGTGCCCTTTATGTGGCAACTCTTTGCATACCTGACATCACATGTGACAATAAAGTATTCATACAGGAATTCATGAACCTTCATTCTATGGCAATAATCATGGGCAAAACTGCACCTCCATGTGGTCTCACCAAGATAACAACTTTAGATGCTGAGAGATCCTGTGAGGAAAGCCATTGTTTTTTACTGAAGTGTACAACCTTAATGACGGACCATGTGGTACAAGGCCACCGTTGCACCCGTTTTTGCCAGGATATATTAAAAAACTGCATGGCCCACTCACCCAGGGTCACCTTGCAGGTTTTCAACACCTAACACTGGGGCATCCATGGTGATATTGCCTACAATTCCCTCAGCGTAAATAGAGTGAGCTGCATTACAGCGCCATTGAAACCGTTTACTCCTAGATCGATCCTGACTAATGGGTTTACTGGTACAGCTGTACGGAGTATTACACGCCAGAAACACCAGATCGATCCTGACTACGGGTGCTGTCTGTACGGAGTATTACATTTTCCCTGTGACTGTGTGGGTTTGTTCCCGTTTCCACCCAGATTCTAAAGACGTCCACGTTTGTCGGTTAATTGGCTCTGGTAAAAATTGGAAAATTGCCCCTAGTGTGTGTAGGATAGTGTTAATGTTAGTGTGACCACTGGTTGGCGCGGACACGATGGGCCAAATGGCCTGTTTCTGCGCAGTATCTCTAAACTAAACTAAACTAAACTATGGCGGTACTACTTCTGCAACAAGTTATTACCAGGCTAGTGGGGGGGGAGGACCTAAGGCAGGTGAAGTTAAATGCAGAGAAATTATGAGACGGTGCCATAAAGAATGTTGCTTTAAGAGGGGTGCACGAGAAGAAGTACTTGGGGTACAGGTGCACAAGTTATTAAAAATGGCAGGGCACTTCGCTCAAGCATTTAACAAGGTGTACATATTTCTGGGCTTCATCAATGAGCAACAGTATGAAAGCAGGGATGTTAGACTGAACCTTTACAAAGCACCGCTCAAGCCTCAGCTGGGGTATTGTGTTCGGTTCTGGTTGCTTCATTATAGGAGGATTTGGAGAAGATCCAGACATGATTTATGAGAATGGCTACTGAGAAGCGGCTCCCTAGTTACAGGAATAAATTGGCGAGAGTGGGACTGTTTCCGATGGCGAAGAGAAGGCTGAGGGGACAATGATTGGGGGGGGGGGATGTTTTGGTCAGAGTGAACAATGGGTGGCTGTTCCTGTAGGTGGAGGAGTGGAGGAGCCAGGGACTAGAGGCACAGTAAGAAGATGAAGTGGTCGAGATTACTTGAGGAAAATCTTTATATACACGAAGCTTGGTTGAATCAAGAAAGCGCTGTTTGTAGGTAGAGTAATAGAGCTGTACCACACAAGAACAGGCCTTTCAATCCACCATGTCCATGCCAACCATGTTGGTATACTGGGCCAGCCCCATCTGCCTGCATTTGAACCATAGCCCGCTAAACCCTTCCTATCCACATGTCTGCCCAAATATCCATTAAAGTCGTAATTTTAATCCATTTCTATGGGTTTCTCTGCTAGCTCATTCCATACATGGTTTCTCCAAACTTCAGGGCCCCATGCAGCTTAAGGCATCATCACAGCGCCAGATACCCGGGTTCTACCCTGACCTCTGAGTGAAAAAGTTGTCCCCGAAATTCCTTTCAAATATCTGTGAAGGAGGCGGGTTTCATGCGACCTTTCAGATGGAATTGGACAACATAGGGTGTGGAAGAATATGTAGGGTTGCAGAGAAATGGTTGGGGCATTGATTGGAACTAGTGCTTTGCTCTGGCAGAGAGCTAGGATAAACCCAATGGGCCGAATAGCCTCCTTCTGTGCGGCAACTGTGCACGATTCAACAGATGGCAGAAACACAGCTGAGGAGTCTGAGGCTCTGACATTTGATGATACAATTCACTTTGCACCTGATCTTTTTTGTATTCCCTTTCACAAATGGCATTTTGCTAATTTATTCACACCATTGATTTGTTTAAAGAGGGTGTCACCATCAGCATCTCCCCTCCAACGCCAAATCTTTTAGCGGCAATAAATGAAGCAATTGTTTCTCCATATGATTTGTTTTGTTAAGAAGACGAGGGTTATCTTCACCGTGTGGCATAATGTGCGTGATGAACTAAAAGCATCACATGATCCACAGCATCAATTTACACTTACAGAGAGCCTTTAAAATGGTCCATGCATTACTGAACAAGATAGGAGATGTTCAACGTGTAGTTTTTAACGAGCATCTTTAAGAAGGCGAGGTGAAGCAATTTGTTGGGGAGTGGGGGAGTCTACAAACATCTGGGCCCCTGAAGCTCAAGGCTTGATCAAGAGCGATAAAGTGGTGCAACTGGTAGAGTTGCTGCCTTACAGTACCAGAGACAGAAGGTTCGATCCTGACTTCAGGTGCTGACTGTATGGAGTTTGCATTTTCACGTGGTTTCCCTCCGGGCATTCCAATTTTTTCCCACATCCCAAAGACCTGCGGGGCTGTAGGTGAATTGGCCTCTGTAAATGGCCCCCCGTATGTGGGAAGTGGGGGTGAAAGTTGGATAACATAGAACTAACTAGTATGAACGAGCGATAGATGGGCTTGATGGGGGCAAAGAGCCTGGTTCCAAGCTTTATCTTTCAATCAATTAATCAAATGTTGGAATGACCATAACCGAGAAAGGGGAAATGGCCACAGGATTTTAACACAGTTCCTCCCTCTGGCTCCAGCATCAGCAATCATCAAAGCTTCATTACAATCGAGGTTCTGGTGACAATGTCGTCACGAAGGAGCAGCACATAGCATGATGGAACAAAAAGGAACAAGGACATAAGTATCAGCAGATGCTAGTTTTTGCACAGAAAATACACAAAGTGCTTGAGTAACTCAATGGGTCAGGCAGCATCTCTGGAGGACATGGACAGGTGATGTTTCAGGACAGAATTCTGAAGAAGGGTCCTAATCTGAAACGAAGATAGACACAAAAAGCTGGAGTAACCTAGCGGGACAGGCAGCATCTCTGGAGAGCAGGAATGGGCGACATTTCGGGTCCAGACGCATATCCAGTTAGAAGAAGCGTCTCGGCCCGAAACGTCACCCATTCCTTCTCTCCAGAGATGCTGCCTGTCCCGCTGAGTTACTTTTTGTGTCTATCTTCGGTTTAAACCAGCATCTGCAGTTCCTTCTTACACACTCCTATTCCGAAAAGTCACCTATCTATTTCTTCCAGAGATGCTGCCTGACCTGCAGAGTTACTCCAGCACTTTGTGTATTTTTTTGTGCAAACAAGCATCTGCAGTGCCCTGGGTCTGCATGATGGAATATCTACATTTCCATACATGGTGCTTGCGGTAATACACCATAGTAGGGTTCGGTTGGCATTTTTTTTCATTCCACTGGGCAACGATACTAAAGACTGTTAACTTAACCTGATATCAGTTCCACAAAATTACTCTGGTGACAAGATATTTGCAAGAGGAGGGACAAATATGCCCGGTTAGAAGATCGGGGATCAGCTACCGGGGGATGTTGTCAGGGATGGTGCGAATGGAAGTAAGAAGCAGATTGTGACTCGGTGGTAACAGATGGCCATGGTGCATGTATTAAGAGCTTTACCCGACAGCTAATGACTGGGAATAAGTCCCTGAAGATCATCAGCATGTTAAAGATGATTTATCAATTGTCCCTGTATGGCAAAAGAAAACAGGAGATGGAGATTCGAGAGGATTTCACCAGAATGCTATCACGGTTGAATTCCATGCCTTCTCCATTTGGTGAGGGTGAGTGTTAATTAGATTATGGTGGATTGGTAAGAGTGTGAGTATGTACGAGTATATAGTTGTGTGTGTGTGTGTGTTTGTATGTTAGTATGCTGTGTGTGCGTGTTTGTATGTTAGTATGTTTGTGTGTGTGTGTGTGTGTGTGTGTGTGTGTGTGTGTGTGTATGTGCATGTGTGTGTGTGCGCGTGTGTGTGTGTGTGTGTGTGTGTGTGTGTGTGTGTGTGTGTGTGTGTGTGTGTGTGTGTGTGTGTGTGTGTGTGTGTGTGTGTGTATGTGTGTGTGTGTGTGCATGTGTGTGTGATATGTTCTGGAGTGTGTGCGTATACATATCTGTGTGTGTGGTTATGTGCGTGTAGCTATGTGTGTGTGATGTACGTGTGATTGTATGTCTGTGCCTGTGTGTGCATGTGCATGTGCACGTGCATGTGTGTGAATGTGCGATCGTGAGTGCGAGTGTGCATTTGCGTGTGTGTGAACTCGAGCACTGACGGGACACTCACCCTTGCAGGGGCTGAGCAGGATAACATGAAGGTCCTTTTTAATCTTGCATCGTGTCAGCTTCAATGCACATTCATTGTCGTAGGTTACCCCATCAGACCCACAGACCTAGCCAGAGAAAGACAGGCAATCAAAAGGAGAAAAACTTCCAGAAAGGAGAATTATACAGTTGAGCAGAGGTAACCGGGTAATCATGATATCAGACACTCCCAGTGGATTTTGAAACAGACCCTTAAGCAGAAAAAATCCTGGAATAAAGGAATGAAAGGACGTTTGTTGTTTTGCAGAATGTTAAACACTATCCCAGGCTATTAAACACCCCCTCCAATTTTGTGCAGAAGTCTATTTAAAAAAAAACATTATTTTGAAGCTTCATGTCTGCACAATGTCTTAAAACCTAAAGAACAAGCAACCTAGTCTTTGACCTCTAACAGTTCTCTTGGTTTGCTGATGAAATTACCAGTAAGGAATCACAGACTCATAGAGCACGATAACAGGCTCGTCAGCCCAGCCGGTCCATACCAACCAAGATGCTCACCCAAGCTTGTCCCGTTTACCTGCATTTGACCCATTTCTCTCTGGATCGTTCCTACCTATGTACCTGTCCAAATGTATTTTACATGTGTTATTGTATCGGCCTCAACTACTTCCTCTCGCAGCTCTTTTCGATGAGAATGTACAAGGCATGATTAGTAGGTTTGCAGATGAAATAAGTGGTATGGTAGAATGTGAAGATAGTTATCAGGGATTACAGTGGCATCTTCTTCAGTTGGGGAGTGGGGCCAAGGAATGGCAAATGGAGCTTTATTCGGGATAATGTAAGGTGTTGCATTTTAGGAAGTCGAAAGAGGGCAGGACCTTCACAGTTTACAGTCAGGCCCTGGAGAGAGTTGTGGAGCAGAGGGATCTAGGAGTACAAGTACTTGGTTACCTGAAGGTGGCGTCACAGGCAGATACGATGGCAAAGAAAGCCTTTGGTACATTGGCTTTCATCGGTCAAGGAACTTGGTATTGAAGTTGGGACATTTTGTTGTACAAGACACTGGTGAGTCCACTTTTGGAGTATTGTGTTCAATTTTGGTTACCTTTCTGTAGGACAGATGCCGTTCATCTGGAGAGGATTTACGAGGATTTTGCCAGGACTCGAGGGACTGAGCTATGGGGAGAGTTTGGACAGGCAAGGCAAATGAACCATTCCTCAGCTCAACTGGTCAAGAGGAGATTTGTTTAACTCGGCATCATGTTCAGCACTGACAATGTGGGCCGAAGGGCCTGTTCCGTGCTGTACTCATCCAGATTCTGCATTCGCTCCATGTCTTCAAGAGAGTTTGTGGCAAGAAAGCAGAAAACAAGGTAGAACTAACACCACATATAATCAACACAAGAGATTAAAGGTTTTCCATCCTTGTCGTAATTGGTTTGTGCCCCAGTGACTGGCGAAAACAAAGATGGATGCAGCGCTGGTTGCTATTGACAACACTATCATTAAACCTTTCAAGGTTAAGATTTCCAATCGAATAGACCATCATTTCAAGTAATTGCACTTTTAATGGGCAAAAACATCCCAGGCCCAAACCAATTGACATTTGAACCCACAGCTCTGTTTCACGCAATTGCTTTCCAAGCCCAAAAATGCAGCCTTTTGCTTCTTGAAGGTAGGAATTAATTCCACTGTGGGAACAGTGCCAATGGGTAGATGCGGCTTTTGTTAAACACATCAGAGAGACGGCACTGTGACATTGCATTGGTGCTTGAAGAAACATGGCCTGATGCCGGGGTACCCGATCGCAATGCCCCACCTTCACAACAGGGGGAAATCAGGGATATATCGCCTCTGCCCTACTGCTCTGCGATGCTCCCGGCACCATGAGTGCAAAGGGGCAGAGAGGTGCAGCTGGTAGGGGTGGCACTGTGGTGCAGCGATTGAGTTGCTGCCTCACAGCGCCAGAGACCCAGGTTTGATCCTGACTACGGGTGCTGTCTGTGTGGAGCTTGTACGTTCTCCCTGTGACCGGTTTTCTCCGGGTGCTCCCGTTTCCTCCCACACTCCAACAGGTTTGTAGGCTAAATGGCTTCGGTAAAGATTGTAAATTGTCCCTAGTGCGTAGGACATGGCTAGTGTATGGGGATTGCTGGTCAGCATGGACACGCTGGGCCAAAGGGCCTGTTTCCATGCTGTATCTCCAAACTAAACTAAACTAGGCAGCTGCCTCACAGCAACAGAAACCCAGGTTTGATCCTGACCGTCGGTGCTGTCTGTTTGGAGTTTCCATGTTCTCCCCGTGACTGTGGGCTTCCACTCACATCCCGAAGATGTGCGGGTGTGTAGGTGAATTGTCCTTTGTGAATTGGCCCAAGTGTGCAGGGAGTGGATGAGATAGTGCGATAACCTTGAACTTGTGTGAATGGGTGATCGATGGGTCTGTTTCCATGCTGTATTTCCAAAACTAAAATTAAACTAATGCATAAACGGTACAGGGGGCACAGCTGTTAGGACTGCTGCCTCACAGCGCCAGAGACCCGGGTTTATTCCTGACCATCGGTGTGGAGTCTGTGTGGAGTTTGCACTTTCTCCCTGTGACCGTGTGGGTTTCCTCTGGGTGCCCCAGTTTCCTCGCTTCTCTAAAAGACGTGCAAGTTGTTGATTAATTATCATTTGTAAAAAAATAATATTGCCCCTATGGTGAAGGGAGTGGATGAGAAAGTGGGATGAGATAGAACTGGTCTGAATGGGTGATCGATGGTCAGCGTGGAACCATTGGGCTGAAGGGCCTGTTCCCAGGCAGTATCTCTGAACTAAAATTAAATTCAAATTCAGGATTGGGCAAACTTGTTGGGCTGAGGTGTGGGCGTTACTGCTGAATCTCACCCGCCCAGGGGATGCTTAATAATGGCTCTGAATGCAAGTGGAATCAATACAAGGGAGTCCCGCACAACTGGCCAGTGCACCAACGCTCTACATGATGCTAAAAATGAGCTAGTAATAAACTGAAGGCTTATTGAGAGGGAATAAAGATCAGCAGAAGTTAATTTAAATAACAGGAACATCATTGCTGCCATTACTCATTAATATCTCCCATCTCTGCAGTCCAAAAATAGGGTGAGCAGCAACAGAGTTACTGCACAGAAAGAAAGCAGTCTCCAGCTCGATACATCCCTTGAACACAGAACATAGAGCAGTGCAGCACTGGCACTGGCCCTTTGGCCCACAATGTCCATGCTGACACAGATGCTGGATTTATGAGCAAAAAACTAACTGCTGGAGGAACTCAGTGGGTCAGGCAGCATCTGTGGAGGGAAATGGGACAGACAATGTTCCGGGTCGGGAATCTTGTTCTGACTGAGGGGTCACTCTCTGATTTATCGTGGTCAGATGTCATAGAACAAGAACACAATGCAGCACAAGGACAGGCCCTTCGGCCCACAATGCCCGTGCTGAACATAACGCCAAGGTAAACTAATCTCATCTGCCTGCATATGATCCATCACCCTGCATAGTCACATACATATCTAAAAGTCTCTTAAACACCACTATCATATCTGCTTCCATCACCCCATCTGGCAGCGTGTTCCAGGCACCCACCAACCTCTTATGTAAAACACTTGCCCCACACATCTCCTTGAAACTGAACTTAACTCTCAACTTAAAGCTGCGCCCTCTCACAAAGCTATCGCCGTACACTAACACGATCCTACACATTAGGGATAATTTTACTGAAGCCAATTAACCTGCATGTCTTTGGTGTCTGTTAGGAAACCGGAGCACCCGAAGAAAACCCACGCGGTCACAGGGAGAAGGTACAGATTGCGTACCGACAGCACCCGTAGGGAGGAGCGAACCCTGGTCTCTGGCACTATAAGGCAGCAACTCTACCACTGCGCCACCCTGTCAGGCACCAAAAGGCTCGAGACCCTTCTTCTTTTTCATACTTTCCATTTCAACCACTCCAATGGGAGCAGGTTTGACATTCTCTCCAGCCTTCTGTCCAAGAAAAGTTTCTCTTTAAATTCTACTGCAGACTTGTTAAGAAGATTATAGGGTGATGGAACTGGGCATGAATTATCACCAGCTCTTCTGCTCGCTCAGTGTGAAGAGCTTTAACATCCCTCAACCAAGAACGTACATTTTACCTTCGTTTAATCCTCTCTTTGCAGGGAAGAGATGTAATTCCACAAAGCTGGCCAAATCCAAAAGATATGAGAATGGAAATGACATATTAAAAACCTTCGATTTCTTTACTAACGTAGCTTGAAGGATTATCTGAAAGGCATTGGCTGTAATTTATAAGTACAGGAACACCGAGGTGAATGCTCATCAATCATCACACTGTATTTGTTTTTACAAAGTGCATGGGTAAAATAATTACTTTCGCGCAAGGTTTTGTCTTAATTTGCAGAGACGCCTGTGGCAGTGACAGGGAATGTGAGGGCGATTACTCACAGGAGACCAAGGGACACCTTGGCAGGACAATCCACAATCACACGGGCCGTCTTCCGAGTCCTCGTCCCACATCCCTCCGTACTTCCGGCATTTCTCCTGCTCGCACTCGTTATTGTCGCCGGAGCCGGATCCTCCGGAGCCACATTCTGCCGGAAGAAGGAGAAAAACAGGAACATGATTGGGATGGGAGAGTAGAAACAAGGTACTGCGGGTGCTGGTCTACCAAGGAAAGACAAAATGGTGCGGGCGGCCCAATGGTGGGGTCACAGAGACCTATTTTGTTGCTGACTACGGGTGCTGTCCATTCAGAATTTGTGACTGCGTGGGTTTCCTCCTGGTGCTCTGGTTTCCTCTCACATTCCAAAGACGTGCAGGTTTGTTGTTTACTTGGCTTATGCCCCTAGCGTGTAGGATAGAACTTGTTTATAGGGAATCGCTGGTCAGCGCAGACTCGGAGGGCCGAAGGGCCTGTTTCTGCACTGCATCTCTTAAAAATTAAGCCGGTTAGACAACATCCCTGGAGAACATGGATAGACTATGTTTCGGAATGGAACCTAAATTGCTACCTATCCATGTTACATTAAAAAATATAAAGAGTAGGTGGAGGAGTAGGCCATTTGGCCCTTCGTGCCAGCACCGCCATTCAATATGATCATGGCTGATCATCCAAAACCAGTACCCCGTTCCTGCTTTTTCACCATATCTCTTGATTCTAAGAGCTAAATCTCTCTCTTGAAAACATCCAATGAATTGGCCTCCACTGTCTATCTGTGGTAGTGAATTTCACAGATTCACAACTTTTTGGGTGAAAACATTTTTCCTCATCTCAGTCCTACATGGCCTACCCCTTATTCTTAAACTGTGACCCCTGGTTCTGGACTCCCCCAATATCGGGAACATTTTTCCTGCATCGAGCTTGTTCAATCCGTGAATAATTTTATATGTTTCTATAAGATTCCCTCTCATCCTTCTAGATTCCAGTGAAGTCCAGTCGACCCATTCTTTCATCATATGTCAGTCCCACGATCACGGGAATTAACCTGGTGAACCTATGCTGCACTCCCTCAATAGCAATAATGTCCTTCCTCAAATTAGGAGACCAAAACAGCACACAATACTCCAGGTGCGGGCTCACCAGGGCATGTACAACTGCAATAGGACCTCCTTGCTCCTAAACTCAAATCCTCTCATAATGAAGGCCAACATGTCATTAGCTTTCTTCACTGCCTGCTGTACCTGCATGCTTACTTTCAGTGACTGATGTACAAGGGCACCCAAGTCTCGTTGCACCTCCCCTTTTCCTAATCTGATATAATTCAGATAATAATCTGCCTTCCTGTTCTTCCCACCAAAGTAAATAACCTCACATTTATCCACATTATACTGCATCTGCCATGCATCTGCCCACTTACTATCCAAGTCACCCTGCAGCCTCATAGCATCCTCTTCGCAGCTCACGCTGCCACCTAGCATTGTGTTATCCATAAACCTGGAGATGTTACATTTAATTCCCATGTCTAAATCGTTAATATATATTGTAAATAACTGGGGTCCCAGCATCAAGCCTTGCGACACCCCACTTGTCACTGCCCGCCATTCTGAAAAGGACCCATTAATTCCTACGCTTTGCTTCCTGTCTGCCAACCAGTTCTCTATCCATGTCAATTAACCTGCATGTCTTTGGTGTCTGTTAGGAAACTGGGGAGGGGTGCAAGGGAAAATATAACACAACACTCCACCTACAATGGAGAAACCAGGTGGGAACACACAGTAGCAATGAACTACAGATGCTGGAACTCAGAAACAAAAGTGGCAAAATGCAGGAAACAGTCAGCAGGTCAGACAGCATCTGAGGGGAGCTACACAGAGATAATAAGTTTTAGGTCAAAAACTGGGGGAAATAAGAAGACACTTAATTTGCAGAGAAGGGGTAAAGTGGAGAGAACAGAGAGAGGGGTTTGCGATCATTGCATACGGTGACTCGAAAAACTGCAAAATGCAACACAGGAACAAACACAGATTGTAACGTCCTGCAATATCTGTGGACTAGACAGAAATTCTCACAGGTTAGTTTAGTTTAGTTTAGTTTAGAGATACAGTGTGGAAACAGGCCCTTTGGCCCACTGAATCCGCACCGACCAGCGATCCCCGCACATTAACAATACCCTACACACCCTTATTAAAATTTACATTTATACCAAGCAAATTTACCTACATACCTGGACATCTTTGGAGTGTGGGAGGAAACTGAAGATCTTGGAAAAAACCCACGCAGGTCACGGGGAGAACGTACAAACTCCGTACAGACAGCGCCCGTATTCAGGATCGAACCCGGGTAACACAAAACAAAAGAATTGCCCCAATCTTTTTCTGTTGTGTGTGTTGTCAAACTAAAAACACAGGAGCAGGAGTGTAGGCCACTCGGCCCATCAAGCCTGCTCTGCTGCTCTATATAATCAAGGCTGATCTGCTCCAAGAAGGTGACCTTATTGAGGTGAACAAGATCGTGAGCGGCATGGATAAAGTGGGAACTCACCGTTTTCTTTCCAGGGCAGAAGAGCCAAAAACTAGAGGCTACAGGCGTAAGGTGAGAAGGTAGAGACTGAACGGGTACCTCAGTGGCAACGTTTCGATAGGTTCTTGATTAGTAAGAGCGTCAAACATTTCGGGGAGAAGGCAGGCGGATGGGGTTGAGAAGGAAAAATAGATCATTCATGATGGAATGGCGGAGCAGACTCGACGGGCCAAATGGCTCAATACTGCTCCTATGTCTTATGGTCTCGCCTAATAAGCCAACTTGGTCGGCATGGATGAGTTGGGCTGAAGGGCCTGTTTCCCTTGCTTCTCAGTCTCCAGGTTATGATGAAAGAGCGTGGATGTGAAATATTAGCTCTCTCCGCAGATGCTGCCTGACACGCTGAGAATAAGGGGTAAGCCATTTAGAACGGAGACGAGGAAACACGTTTTCTCACAGAAAGTTGTGAGTCCGTGGAATTCTCTGCCTCAGGTGGAGGCCGGTTCTCTGGATACTTTCAAAAGAGAGCTAGATAGGGCTCTTAAAGATAGAGGAGTCAGGGGATATGGGGAGAAGGCAGGAACGGGGTAATGATTGGGGATGATCAGCCATGATCACAATGAATGGCGGTGCTGGCTCGAAGGGCCTAATGGCCTACTCCTGCGCCTATTGCCCATTGTCTATCGTCTATTGAGTTTATCTCCTATTTTTCTCTTTTCATTTCAGATTTTAAAACATTTATGGTTTTTATTTTTGCTTTTCGATAACAACCGTCTGGCTCTGCCTCCAGCGATTCAACACTCGAGTTGTCGTATATTACATGTAGACGTTCGATGCGGATGATTTTATTTTGAGTTATGGCCATGTATGATTTGAATCCATAGACTATTACAACAGGCAGTGTTATGCAGCAATGAAAATGGCGATCACTCTCATTTATGGCACTGCGAGAATCAAATTTATCTGCAGAACAGTCTATAAATGTGCAGTCGGCTTCAAGTCTGCAAGCTTCAATTCCTTCATGGCCTCAATTTGAAGGGCTTCCCGTGCTCATCCCTCCTCTTTCACAGACCAGGTTGAAGTCCATGACATCATTGCTTCGCTATCACCTCAGCCTAAAAACCTCATTTCACCACCAAGGTGGCATGATGGTGCAGTGATAGAGCTCTTGCCATAAGGGCCTGTCCCACTTTGGTGACTCTTTAGGCGACTGCCAAGGACTAGTTGGAATTCACCTACGACAACACTCTGACAATTGGCGACAACCTACGTCAACAAGTTCGTCAACCTACGTCAACCTACGTCAGCAAACATTGTCGCCACTCTCACCGAAAACTTTTCAACATGTTGAAATTTTTGCAGCAGTCGCCTGTAGTTGCCCAAAAAAACCACCTGAGTGGGTCAGGCTCCTTAAAGTGCCAGAGATCCAGGTTCATCCTGACTTCGGGTGCTGTCAGTACGGAATTTGTACGTTCTCTCTGTGACCTGCGTGGGTTTTCTCAGAGATCTTCGGTTTCCTCCTACACTCCAAAGACTTACAGGTTTGTAAGTTAATTGGCTTGGTTATAAATGTAAAATTGTCTCTAGTGTGTGTCCGGTAGTGTTAATGTACGGGGGTCACTGGTCAGTGCGGGCTCGGTGGGCCGAAGAGCAGTTTCCGCGCTGTATCTCCAAACTAAACTATACAAGTGTTCAACCTGTTTGAAATTAGAGAGTTCTAATGTTCTCAATCTTCATTTAGAACTTTTGTTAATTAAATATTAAAACATTGTGAATAGCATCATATTTTCCTTTGGTTTATGGATTAGTCATTAAGCAATCAACCCCAACAAACCTTTATTTAACATGCATAGTGTAAACATTTGTACTTCATTCCAGGCTTGAAAAATCAATACCATATCGATCTCTGAGTATCAAATCGCTAGCACTTTCCACCAAATGACATTGGATAATTTAAAACACTTCGGATTTTGCCACACAAGACTCTATCGTGACGGGTTCCATGCAAGAGTTTACCTTCAAACTGTCAATCTTTTCCCAACCCCTCGCGACACAAGCAAAAATCTAATGTAGACGCACAGGTAAAGTTTCATCTTTCCTGCTAATCACATTTCTGCTATAATTATGTTATTAATTAACATGGAGGAGATTTGCAGAGCCAGTGAGTCTAATGCAGGATTCCGGCTGCTCGTTTAACCATGCTGTTCCTCGAGTTAAGTAGCAAAGACTAAGAGATGCACAGAACTACGTTAATCACTGTCTTACTGGTTCGTCAGCTTTAGAAAGCAAAGGAGATTACACCTAAGAATGGCAGTGATCGAGGCTATCTTATGCGTTCAATGCTCAGTCAATCAATGCATTCTTTGTGCCTGATTTCCTGCACTTTGCCCATTAGCGTCTCGCCAGAAACTGCAATAATTCTCTTTAAATATATTCACCGTCCTCACTGGGTGAGTGAGCCCAGGATAGAGTGGAGAGAGAAATCATCATCACACACAGCCCTGCGTCGGGGCAGAATGTACCAGCCTCTACAAGCCCAGGTGTAAAGGAATAGTGGAAGTTTCTAGGATGCAAGGATTCACCCACTCTGAAAGGATCAAACACGGTTAGACAATAAACAATAGACAATAGGTGCAGGAGGAGGCCATTCGGCCCTACGAGCCAGCACCGCCATTCAATGTGATCATCCCCAATCAGTACCCCGTTCCTGCCATCCCCCATATCCCCTGATTCCGCTATCTTTAAGACCCCTATCTAGCTCTCTCTTGAAAGTATCCAGAGAACCGGCCTCCATCGCCTTCTGAGGCAGAGAGTTCCACAGACTCACAACTCTCTGTGAGGAAAAAGTCTTTCCTCGTCTCCGTTCTAAATGACTTACCCCTTATTCTGAAACTGTGGCCCCTGGTTCTGGACACCCCCAACATCGGGAACATGTTTCCTGCCTCTAGCGCGTCCAAACCCTTAACAATCTTATATGTTTTAATAAGATCCCCTCTCATCCTTCGGAACTCCAGAGTGTACACGCCCAGCGGCTCCGTTCTCTCAGCATATGACAGTCCCGCCATCCCGGGAATTAACTTTGTAAACCTACGCTGCACTCCCTCAATAGCAAGAATGTCCTTCCTCAAATTAGGGGACCAAAACTGCACACAATACTCCAGGTGTGGTCTCACTAGGGCTCTGTACAACTGCAGAAGGACCTCTTTGCTCCTATACTCGACTCCTCTTGTTATAAAGGCCAACATGCCATTCACTTTCTATACTGCCTGCATGCTTACTATCATAGACTGATGAACAAGGACCCCAGATCCCGTTGTACTTCCCCTTTTCTCAACTTCACGCCACTTAGATAGTAATCTGCCTTCCTGTTTTTGATACCAAAGTGGATAACCTCACAGTTATCCACATTAAACGTCATCTGCCATGCATCTGCCCACTCCCCTAACCTGTCCAAGTCACCCTGCATTCTCATAGCATCCTCCTCACAGTTCATACTGCCACCCAGCTTTGTGTCATCTGCAAATTTGCTAATCTTACTTTGAATCTCTTCATCCAAATCATTGATGTATATTGTAAATAGCTGCGGTCCTGGCACCGGGCCTTGCGGTACCTCACTAGTCATTGCCTGCCATTCTGAAAGAGACCCGTTAATCCCTACTCTTTGTTTCCTGTCTGCCAACCAATTTTCTATCCATGTCAGTACTCTACCCCCAATACCATGTGCCCTAATTTTGCCCACTAATCTCCTATGTGGGACCTTATCAAATGCTTTCTGAAAATCCAGGTACACTACATCCATTGGCTCTCCCTTGTCCATTTTCCTAGTACATCCTCAAATAATTCCAGAAGATTAGTCAAGCATGATTTCCCCTTCGTAAATCCATGCTGACTCGGACCGATCCTGTTACTGCTATCCAAATGTGCCACTATTTCTTTTTTTATAATTGACCCAGCATCTTCCCCACCACCGATGTCAGGCTAACTGGTCTATAATTCCCTGTTTTCTCTCTCCCGCCTTTCTTAAAAAGTGGGATAACATTAGATACCCTCCAATCCACAGGAACTGATCCTGAATCTATAGAACATTGGAAAATTATCACCAATGCATCCACGATTTCTAGAGCCACTTCCTTAAGTACCCTGGGATGCAGACCATCGGGCCCGTAGGATTTATCAGCCTTCAGTCCCATCAGTCTATCCAACACAATTTCCTGCCTAATGTGGATTTCCTTCACATTACCCCAGATCACCCCAGATCCTCTGGCCACTAACTATATCAGGAAGATTGTTTGTGTCCTCCTTAGTGAAGATGGAACCAAAGTACCTATTCAACTCCTGCCATTTCCTTGTACCCCATAATAAATTCACCTTTTCCAGTCTTGAAGACTTTGGTGTTAACATGTTTTCCTCTTCACATACCTAACAAAGCTTTTACTATCCTCCTTTATATTCTTGGCAAGCTTACCTTTGTACCTCATCTTTTCTCTTTTTAGTTATCTTCTGTTGTTCTTTAAACATTAACCTATGCTCGTGCTTTCCGCTCATCTTTGCTACGTTGTACTTCTCTTTTATTTTTATACTGTCCCTGACGTCCCTCGTCAGCCACGGTCGCCCCTTACACCCCTTGGAATCTTTCTTCCTCTTTGGAATGAACTGATCCTGCACCTTCTGTATTATTCCTAGAAATACCTGCCATTGTTGTTCCATGCTAGTGTATCTTTCCAGTCAACTTTGACTAGCTCCTCCCTCATGGCTCCACAGTCCCCTTTATTCAACTGTACCACTGACACCTACCCTTCTCCCTCCCCAATTGTAGATTAAACCTGACCATATTATGGTCACTACCTCCTAATGGCTCCTTAACCTCAAGTTCCTTTATCAAATCCGGTTCATTACATAACACTAACTCCAGAATTGCCTACTACGGATGCAATGTAAAGCTGGTCAGGTTTGCTTGGGTGCCGATGAGGACTGTTTGCACAGAGGACCCATGTAGTCAACTATCTCAGCCTCAAAGTGCTCCTTTGCACCAGGGTGTGGGTTCATGTAATACGGACTGATCAATGCCTCAGCATTACATCCCTGCTTGTTACATTCATGAACTGTCCCTCATAAGCCGAATATCGACCCGAATCATCGCGCCCCTCCATCCCCAAAACGTGGAGCTTACCGTCTTCACATGGACCCTCTTTAACCACCTCAATTTTCCTTTTCTGCTGACAGGAAGCAGATTGTAGATCACAGAGGTGCAGGTAGGTGATGCTGTCACTGCCACAGACAGAGACGATGGCTTGGTTCTCACACCGTGGGCACAAGCAACGATCGTCACTGCACTTTGCCCCATACAGGCAGGTGGAGTCACCGCATGGCTCTGTGGGATACAACAGAGAGAAGGAGTTGAGTCGGGAGACCGTGACATATAAAAGCTCTTATCCCGACGGGCATCCAAGATGCAGGACAGAACGCCACAGGAGATCCTTCTTCCCTGTGGCTATCAAACTGTACAACTCCTCCCCCTTCTGTCGTGGGGTAGACTGACTCCACCTCCCCCCCCCAATCTTTGCACATCCCCAATCCTTTCCACTCGTCACTTTAATTTCATGTTTCATGGATTTTGTGTTTTATGACTGTTGGCAGAGCAATTTCCCTCGAGGAATAAATGAAGTTCTATCGTACCATATCTCCGTGACTTATTCTGCTCTTAAAGGAGTTCTGGAGATGCATCTCCAAACTGCAGATGCTGGAATCTTGAGGAAAACACAAAGTGCTGGAGTAACTCTGCGGGTCAGGCAGAGTTACTGTGGAGGGAATGGTTAGGTGACTTTTCAGGTCAGGACTCTTCTTCAGACTGAGAAAGAGTCCCTACCCAAAACTTCACCTATCCATTTCCTCCAGAGATGCTTCCTGACCCGCTGAGTTCCTCCACCACTTTTTTCTTTTATTTGCGACTACCATTGCCCGGAGAAAGTAAAAACACAACGGTGACTGGTCACATCATCCATGAGTTCTCATTCCTCACACAAATCCTCACACTAGCTTGCTTCTTGTCTCTGAAATCTCCAACAGTGGAACGTCACTGTGCAGGAAGGAACTGCAGATGCAGGCTTATGCTGAAGATAAGACACAAAGTGCTGGAGTAACTCAGTGGGTCGGGCAGGATCACGGGAGAAAAGGGATGGGCAGCATTTTGGGTTGCATCCTTCTTCAGACTGAAAGAAGAGGCGGGGGGGGGAGGTGGGGGGCAGGAGGATGGAACGAGAGGTAGTAAAAGGCCAGCGCAAATCAGGGCCGGCAATGGACGACCAAGGAAGATGACCGTGGGATCTCATTGTTCTGTTCCCGGTGCATATGACAAGTAAACACTCTTGACTCTCTCGAGTCTTGATGCAGAAATCACAATAGTTTGGCATCTGCCTCACCAGTTCATGTTTGATGCCCTGCCTTAAAACTTACTAGAGCCTAGATCTCAGCTCTCTTTCAAGTCACAGCACCATGGTCCCTGCCCTCCATCGAAACTCACCAGGGGCCGGTTCCCATACACTGTTGAAACTTATCGGGCACATTGGATAATTAAATATAATACTGTGCAATATCTAAGCGGGATTTAAAAGGGTGATAGGTGGAACATCCAATGGTCCAGAAAATCTGTTAGGCGACATCAGCAAACCCCTAACCAGGTGTGTTGGTTTAGTTTACTTTAGTTTAGAGATCCAGCGCAGAATCAGGCCATTCGGCCCACCGAGTCCGTGCCGACCAACGATCCCCACATATTAACACAACCTTACACTCACTAGGGACAATTTACATTTGTACAAAGCCAATTAACCTACAACACCGGTACGTCTTTGGAGTGTGGGAGGATCCCGAAGATCTCGGAGAAAACCCACGAGGTCACGGGTAGAACGTTCAAACTTCGAACAGAGAGCACCTATAGTCGGGATCGAACCCGGGTCTCTGGTGCTGAAAGCGCTGTGAGGCAGTAACTCTACCGCTGCGCCACCGTGCATTGAAACTTCACTGGCATAAAGCTCAAAGCATGGTAAACTATCCCCAAATAGTTCAAATGATGGATGGCGTTTGGATTCTAGTGACTACTAAATGGGTCGATGTATTAGGATTTCACCTCTAGGTGGGGCAGTGTTTTGTGGTGTCACAGCACAATGGAGGTCCAGAAAATGGGAGGACATCCTTGAAAGATGGATTGGTGCCATCACCAGCACCGGACCAGTGAACGCACAAGGCTCGATGTCTCATCTGAAACCTTTTTCATACAGAGAGTGGTTGTTAAATAGAATGAGCTGCCAGTTAACATAAAGGTGCACACTTGGTGCTGGAGTAACTCAACGAGTCAGGCAGCATCTCTGGAGGAACAGGATAGGTGACTTTTCGGGTGGGGGGGGGCCCATTCTTCAGAACCACTTTGTGTCTATCGTTGGTGTAAACCAGCATCTGCAGTTCTTTGTTTCTATATTTTGCCAGATTAAGTAGCTGAGACAAAGTTTAAAACACACTTGGGCAGGTATGTGGATAGGAAAGGTTTAGAGGGATGGAATAGAATACTTTATTGTCACATGTACAAGGCCCAGTGAAATTCTTTGCTTGCATATGAACAGCAGCCACCTAAGGTGCTGACAGTTACAAAGTACAATTTGGGCCATAGTCTGGGCAAATGGGACTAACTTGGTTGGGGCATCTTTTTTTTTTTTTTAATATTTTATTTTATTAGAAGTAAGCGCAGTCATATGGCACCAAAGTGCCTAATATATATTTTCATAATACATTTTATGTACAACTTCTTTTTTTTTTTTTTTGTTACATTGGTTGGGGCATCTTGATCGGCTCGGATGAGCTTGGCCGACGGGGCTGTTTTCATGCTCCATGACTATATCTATACTTAGAGACTTGTAACTCTGCATTATAACACCACATGTCCATTACTTACGGCACTCTCCCTGGCTCGTGACTTGGATGTCTGTTTGCGTGATGCAGGATTCAACATGCAGCGCACACTCGTTCTTGTAGGTCTGGCCATCTGTGCCACACACCAGCTGCCGGGAGCTGACACACTCTGTCGGACAAACACACTTCCCCGTCTCTGCCTCGCAGATGGCACCAAACTGGCAGTTCCCACAGCGATCTGGAATCACATCAAATGATGACATCAGCTGAATGCCAACATGATACTTCTCCTGGCCCATCTCCTGGCACGAAGCCAACCAGGTTACGCCAACGGATTGCTGCTCTGGCAGACACTCGAGGTACGCGGTTGGGTAGTTTACGCAAAGCGTGCAGGCACTGATACTCGGATATTTCACAGTTCCCCCTTTTCAATCTTCAGGATTCGGGTGGCTAGCAAGTTAGCCAACGCCACAGGACTTTCTCATTGATACCATTCCGCAAAGCCTTGGTTTAGTTTCGAGATACAGAGCGGAAACAGGCCCTACGGCACACCGAGTTCGCACCGGCCAGCAATCCCCGCACATTAACACCATCCTACACACGCTAACGACAATTTACCCATATACCAAGCCAATTAACTTACAAATGTGTACGTCTTTGGAGTGTGGGAGGAGACCGAAGATCTTGAAGAAAACCCACGCAGTTACAGGGAGAACATACAAACTCCGTACAGACAGCACCCGTAATCGGGATGGAACCCAGGTCTCTGGCGCTGCAAGCACTGTAAGGCAGCAACTCTACTGCTGCGCCACCGTGCCGCCAACAAATGCCATTACTGACTTTGGTTTTGCAATATTTTGTTCTGGTTACCAAGTATTACTGATAAATGTATTTGTTTTCTCATTGATTATTGTATATTAATCTGTGTATTGTCGGGTTAATGGGCCTGTAAAGCTGCAGCTAGTAAGAATTTCATTGTTCTATTGCCGGTACATATGACAATTAAACACACTTGACTCTTGAACCATTCAGGTACTTACATTTCACCTGAGCTTTGGTCCACTCTAGTTCATTAACTCGATTAGCATTTCGTGCTACTGTGTACTCTCTTGTGCATATCTAACATTTACTAAGTGCATCTACTCCACGTGCTTCAGCTAATCCTCCAGGTGGTGATAAGCAAATACTGACGGGAACAGCGGGTTCAATTGGAAGCCTCGCTATGAAACTTTAATGAGACGATTTGAACTTCTGAAGAACGGCTTAATGACAAGAACAAAATCAATCAATCCAACCAACAGAAAAGCGACAAGATTTCTATCACAGTCACTGTTTCTCAAATAATTCCAAGGTTTAGAGCAGGGGTGGGAAACCCTTTCATGTCAGAATGCCGCATTAAGTTAGCTGTAATCTAATAAGGCCGCATCCAAGAAACTTCAATTAGATATACTTCACAACATTTATTTTGAAAGCTGTTGAAGAAATCTATTGCTCGTGTTCTACCCGTAAGAGTGCGCAAAGCGAGTAACTCTTTGTAGCAATAAAATAGCCCTCGTGACTTACTAATGTTTTAATTGCTGCCGTCAGTCGGGGAGGATTATTTCGTTGACTCTTTGGTATTTTAAGATTAAAATAAAAATAATAAAAGACGAACAAAAACATATTAATAAAAATAAAATGGATTTGTCCTACAAAATTTCGATTCATTCAAAAGGCCGCACTTAATTGCCCGCAGGTTTCCCACCTCTGGTTTAGAGTGTTAGCATTGAGGTAATTTTTTGATTTGCCTTTATGTAAAAGATACAAGAGTCGAATAAAAATGCTGCTTGATCACAACAGTGTTAGTGAGACTTGTAGTTGGTCTCTTTGGGACCAATTCTTCCTCGATCTTAATTTTATGAGAACAGCTACAAAGGGAATAAGCAAATGGCAATAATATTACTGAGTGCTGCAAAAACCAGCAACATGAAGAGAATTGCAGAGAAATTAATTTCTCATTTGCGGCACCACCCTAACGTCAACAGCCCCGGAACCCATTCCATTAAAAGTGAGCAAAACCCTTTCAAAAGCATCATTCAATGTTCCAAAACTTTTTGTCTCAAAATCAAACTCACTTGATCCCCATTGGTTTATGCAGAAATCGCACTTTATTTTTTTAACATGAATGCACCACTTCTCGGAGAAGTCTGATCCGTCGGGAAACTTGTCCGGGAACTCCTGGCTAAGATTCACCTTAGTGCAACTGTCATTTCCCTTTTTCGCACAGGCGGGCGTATGGAACGAGCTGTGAGGGAAAGTGGTTGAAGCAGGTACAACGACAGCATTTAAAAGATATTTGGACGGGGAAATGGAGAGGAAAGGTTTACAGGAACAGGGGCCAAATGTGGGCAAATGGGGCTAGTGTAGATGGGGCATCTTGGTCGGCATGGACGAGTTGGGCCGAAGGGCCTGATTTTGTGCCATAGGACTCAATGACTATTATGACGATATCAAAGTATCCAATGCTCATTTCAATCATACCAGGAGAAATCAAATCTATACCTGGATTTGGTCCTGACCTCCAGTGTTGGGATCTGTGTGGAGTTTATGCGTCCTCCCTGTGACTGCATCCCCTGACTTCATCTTGTATCTTCCCACATCCCAAACAGGGCCAATTGGCCACTGTAAAGTGTCCTAGTCCTAGAATGAGTTGGAGAATTGGGATAGGTATGGAGGGTGGGAGAGAAACTAATGGATGGGAATGTGTGAAGAGCATTTACAGTATGTGCTTTGGGGACTCAATGGGTTGAAGGGCCTGTTTCCACTTTCATAATTTTGTATACGTCTCTCCTCAACCTCCGATGTTTCAGAGAAAACAATCCATGTTTGTCCAACCTCGCCTGGTTGGTAACACCATCTAATCTAGGCAACATTCTGGCAAACGACTTCTGCACCAACGCCTCCACTTCCTTCCTGTAATGGGGCAACCAGGACTGTACGCATGACTCAAAATGCGGCCTAACCAAAGTCGTATAAAGTTGGCTCTTATACTAAATGCCTCAATCAACGAAGGCAAGACTACTGCACACATGGTTTACCACTCTATCTAATTGCATTGCCAAATTCAGGGCGCTGTGGACTTGAACCCAAGATCCATCTGTACATCAATGCTGTTATGAATCTTGCCATCTGGGCTAAACATAACACTTACTTAAACAGCTACTCTGCCATTCAATTTGATCTGGCTGATCTACTCCTGGCCTCAACTATGCCAGATCTCAACAGCCCATAAACCCCGATCTCTCAAAACATCATCTACTGCCACTTCAAGCACTTCTAATAATAAGCTTGTCTTTACAACTTTGTGGGGCAGAAAATTCCAGAGATTCACCACCCTCTGTGAGAAAGATTGTTTATGTACCTCAGTTTTAAATGACCAAGCTTCATCTTTAAATTACATCCTCTCATTTGAGGATCTCCCACTAGTAGAAATGTATCAGGAATGACCCTAGTCAAGCCTCATAGGATCGGTTTAATGAGTTTATCCATCATTCTCCTAAACTCCAAGAAATAGAGACCTGTGAACCTCCTTTTGGATGTCTCTGATGCTATTATATCCTTTCTCAGGACAAGGAACATAAGGGGAAGCACGGTGGCGCAGCTGTAGAGTTGCTGCCTTACAGCGCCTGAGACCTGGGTTCAATCCTGATTAAGGCTGCTGTCTGTACAGAGTTTGTACATTCTCCCCGTGAGCTGCGTGGGGTTTCCCTGGGTGCTCCAGTTCCCTCTCACACGGAAAATTGCACAGGCTGTGGGTTAATTGGCTTTGGTAAAATTGCAGTGTGTGTATAGGATAATGCAGTGTTAGTGTGCAGGTATCACTGGTTGGCACGGACTGGTGTGCCGAAGAGACTTCGATGCCGCGTTGTAAATGTAAACTAAAAAACTAATCTAAACTGTGCCCAGTATTCCAGGCGTGGCCTCTCCAACATCCCGTATAACTCTATAATAGAATATCAAAACTGGGTGAAATCTTATTTCACAACCAATGAAGTCATTCTATAAGTATAGCAATGGCTTGAGAAAATAATCAAAAGAGGACATATTTCATCTGCTCTGCAACTTACTAACATTGTCGCTCCTCAACATTTCTCTCCTTGGTCCTTTTGACCCTCCACAAGATTCAAGCCAGAGTTTCAGAATGGTGCCACTCATGTTGCATTGTTTCTACATAGTTCATTCATCCCAGCACTTTGGGCTGCATTTGGACCCAGGGCCCAGGGACCAATCCATCGTGTTAAGCAGTCCCATATCAGAGGAGTGAAAATTTAATAACGTTACTCCCTTCAACTCAGCAAATCACTCTTGATCCAAGGTTACATTCGCTCAATTGCAACATCCGTTTGTAGATTTGAATTAAGGTCATCTCCCGTTAAAATGTAATGGCTTCCTATCAACATCACCTGTCTCCTGAGTTATGGAGATAGTTGTTTCAATAGCATCTCAGACGCTTTATTAAGGAGTGCTATTGATAACACCTACAGCCCTGCACTAAAATTGCAGAGAGATTAATAACAGTATTTGACAATGGGTAGAAATTGGATTCAATATAAAACCTTAATGGGATGTCATTCTGCCTTCTACGCACAATAAGCTGTGAAGAACCCAATAACCCATCCTGGCGTTGGTTGCACGCAACTGCCATAACTCACATTAACAGAATATTATACATCAAATGGAAAGATTAGATAATTTCACAGTAAGAATGGAAAGGCAACAAATTGAAAGGAGACACATTTTTGCGAAAATAATTTTGCTCGTAAAATGAGCGCTCGCGACAAGATATCGCCCATGAAAAATTGTTGTTTGCTGGGGAAGTATTTGAAAACTGTTCAAAACCAATTGAAATGTAAAAAGCTGCACGCAAGCTCAAGGGATTGCAAAGAAAATGTTGCAAGTTGAAAATTATTTTCATCACTAAGTTGAGCAAAACTTTCCAAGGTGGAAAAGGATTAAACGATGATACGCATCAATAAATGGATGCACAATGGATAACGGGGAAATGAACGGGAACGTTTGACACACAGCCTGGTAGAACTCATGATTGACTTCCACTGGGGAGTGAGCTCAGTCAAATGGGATTTAAAAAAAATGTGTTTGATCCTAGCAAGGGGCAAGGAAAAAGGAAATGGTAAAAAAGAAATGTAATATTGCAGGGGAATTCTCTACCCTGCCACCCACTGTTGGTGTAACGAGGAGTGGGGCAGGTGGTGGATGTGAGGTGGTTGGTTAGTGTTGGGAAGTAATTGGTCAACGGAGACGAAGGAGCCTGCCTTCGCACACGTATTAAAGACAAAACCAGATTTGTTCTGAATGCCTTAGAGTTGGGGAATAGTTAAGGGCACGTTGCCAAAACCTGCCGGAAATCTGGAATAAAACGGAAAGTGTCGGAAGTCCGCTGCAAGACGAGCAACATCTGCTGATTACATCTGGAATTAACAGTCGTGGTGACCATGGAACCATGTGTCATAAAAACCCATATGGTTCATTGAGGTCATTCTGACGGACTCAAATCGGTTGCCTCCACCCAGTCTGGTCAGCAAGTAACTGCAGTCCCTCAAATGTGCATACAGTGACTAAAATTCCCCCTTTGCAATAGAGGAAATTAAGAATTGACAGGAAAAGCTGCCCCGGTCAGTAATATCCACCAATAATGAACGGTGGCACAGCGGTAGAGTTGCTGCCTTACAGTGCCAGTAGGCCCGGGTTTGACCCTGACTATGGGTGCTGTTTGTATAGAGTTTGTACATTCTCCCTGTGACCGCATGGGTTTTTTCTCCAAGATCTTCAGTTTCCTCCCACATTCCAAAGACGTACAGGTTTGTAGGTTAATTGGCTCGGCATTATTGTGAATTGTCCCTAGTGGGTGTAGGATAGTGTTAATGTGCGGGGATCGCTGGTCGGTGAGAACCCGTTGGGCCTGTTTCCACGCTGTAACTCTGAACTAAATTAACTAAACTAAACCGTTACTCCTAACACTCTTAATTCTTCTCGTGACTCGATGCAAGTCCTCACCCATAATGGCAGGCCATGACCTAAAACATTAATGGTTCCTTCTCCTAAGATTGAGGAGATTTGGTACTTCAACAAACACTCTCTTAGTCTTCTACAGATCTACAGTAGAGAGCATATTGATGGCTTGCATCATGGCTTTGTTCTGCAACACAAACACCCAGGAATGAAGGAGATTTCAGAGATTGGTAGACACTGCCTGGTCCATCACCGGTACTGACCTCCCCACCAGCAAAGGGATCTATAGAAGGCAGTACCTCAAAAAAGCAACCAAATTCATCAAAGACTCACACCAACCTCTCACTTCACTCCGACCATTGGGAAGAAGGTACAGCGGCCTATAAACCATGACTACCAGTTTCAAGAACAGGTTCCCAGCACACCATTAGGCTCTTGAACATTACATAACACTAATCTTCAGCGATAAACTACGATGGACTGTTTTTGATCAAGGACGTTGAATTTGGTGGGGGCCTGCACTCTGCTTGAAATGCTATGAAAATGAATTTGGTGGGGGCCTGCACTCTGCTTGAAATGCTATGAAATTGAATTTGGTGGGGGCCTGCACTCTGCTTGAAATGCTATGAAATTGAATTTGGTGGGGGCCTGCACTGGGTTTTTTATTTGCATGAGTAAAGTGGTTATTAATTTATTGAATTTTTGTTTATGGTATACTATCGATGCATATTGTTTTTACAGGCTTATTAAGCTGCTGCAGGTAAGATTTTCATTATTCCATTGTCGGTACACATGACATTTAAACGCTCTTGACTCTTTGTAGTAGCCATTTAGTTTAACTCAGTAAGTTATAATTATAACCAGTTACCTTTAATTTGTATCTGCCTGCAATTATGTGGGTGGGATGTATACGTAGTCTGGGGAGTGGTTTGTGGCTTGGATTCTGGCGCAGGCTCCCAAGGAGTTTAGTTTTAGTTTGATGAAGATCGTTGGAGTGACATAGTTTTCAACCATGCACGAGCATGGCCATGAGTATGATTGAAACGTACTTATACAAGAAGAAGCTTTGATGAATTATCTTCCTGCTTTGTACTTCAATAAAGAAACTATTAAACAAGAGACTGTTTCTGGAATATTCATCTTTCGACGGCATTGGATGTCTCGTGGAGGGCTCATGGGTATAGATTACCTTCTGATCCACGTATAGATTATGGTATAGATTACCTTCTGATCCACGGTCATCAATTAAAGTAACTATTGAGGGCTAAACCCTTGAGATGTCGTAGAGACTGTCACTACACTCTTCTTGTGACATAAAAGAAAGCCATCGCCCATGATGGCAGGCCATGAACCTAAAACGTTACCCGTTTCCCTCTCCATAGATGCTGCCTGCCCTGCTGAGTATTTCCAGCATGGGCTGATTGTACGTTAGTTAGGCTCAATTTACTCAGTTGTGCTTGGAATTGGCTCATGGCCCAGACTATTCCCAGCTCACATCTTAATGTTCACAGGCGTTCTTCATTGGGGAAAGTGCGGCCTGTATGCACGACACTCCTCACATAAACGCAGATCAACTCCCCACCTGACCACCGTGATGACCTGCCCTACTGGTTATTAAATTGTTGATTTTGTTTGTATTATTCTATTGTTATTTGTGTTACAGTTACGCCTGCTTCACGGTATGGTACAGCAGCTGCACTGCTGCGGACAGGAAGGCACTACAACGGGTGGTGAAAACCGCTCAGCACATCATCGGTGCCCCGCTCCCTGCCATGGATGCCCTCCACCGAAAACGGTGTCTGAGACGGGCTGGGAAGATCATCAAAGACCCCTCACACCCCAACCATGGACTGTTTGCCCTCCTCCCATCAGGGAGGCGGTACAGGAGCCTCAGGTCACGTACTAGTAGGATGAGGAACAGCTTCTACAACAACACAATCACATTGCTGAACTCGGAGTCCCGCCGATAGATTTCTCTGGTCCCTCCGTCCCCATTGTTTAATTATTTTGTATTTCTTGATTATTCTGTATCTTCTCTCTTTCTATTTTTTTTTCTTTTTTTCTTTATGTACAACTACTACGGACTGACGCAAAACTGCATTTCGTTGTACTCATACTTGTATTTGTGCGATGACATTAAAGTTGAATTGAAAAAATTGAATTGAATTGTTAAGCTGCTGCATGTATGAATTTCATTGTTTTGTTATCTTTTTTTTAGTTTCATTTATTTAAGGGATACAGTGCGGAAACAGGCCGACAAAGTCCGCGCCGACCAGCGGATGATCCCGGCACACTAGCACTATCCTATACACTAGGGACAATTTACAATTGTTAGTGAAGACAATTAATCCTCAAGCCTTTATGTCTTTGGTGTGTGGGAGAAAACCAGAAAGCTCAGAGAAAACCCACGCTGTACACTGTAAATGGCTCAATTGTAATCATGCATTGTCTTTCTGCTGACTGAATAGCGTGCAACAAAAGCTTTCCACTGCACCTCGGTACACGTGACAGAAACTAAACTGAACTGGAATTAATTGGGCAAAAAAGGGGCAATCGCAAAGGGTCAGCAGCGTGAAGTTCCTAGGACTCCACCTGTCAGATGACCTGACGTCCACGACCAACACCACAGTACTGGTCAAGAAAGCCCAGCAGCGACTACACTCTCCCCGAAGACTACGGAAAGCAGGTCTCCCCACTATACGAACTTTTTATAGGGGGACAATCGAGAGCACATTAACCTACGGCATCACTTCCTGGTTCGGGAGCTGCAAGGCGTACGAACGGCAGCAACTAGACAGGATTGTGAAGACCGCCAGCAGGATTATTGGTGCTCCACTCCCTTTCCTGCTGGACATCTACAGGAAGAGATGTATCAGCAGAGCCATCTCCATCATCAAAGACCCCTACCACCCATCGCATCACATATTCTCCATCCTGCCATCTGGGAAGAGGTACAGGAGCATTAGCTGCAAAACCAGCAGGATGCTCCTCAGCTTCTTCCCGCAGGCTATAAGACTGATAAACGGACTTTGCCCCCTGCCAAAGTATCGCGCACCAACCACCAACCTGGACACACTGCAGCAGAGCCACTGTCGTGCCGCTGCCGATCGGAACGCCTGTTGATGTTTAGTAGAGAGTAGAGTGTTTAATTTGTTCATGATATATGTATTTTTATTTCTATTTATTTTTTATTGCACACTGAATGGACACTGGTTGAGCAACGTTTTTTTGTTTCCTCTGGGTATGTGAGTACTCAGGAAAATGACAATAAAGATATACTACTTCCTGAAGGGTGCCTGAATAAAAGATTCTCTTCGATTAGAAACTTTGGGGAGTGAGACCAGATCCAAACAACTTAAACCACTGACAGGTCAGCATAAACCATGGGGAAGTGAGAACGTTTCATCGTGGGATTGAGACATAACTAATTACGTGGGCGATGAAGGTAAGATTTCGTACAATCTTAAGAGATGCTGCCTGTCCCGCTGAGTTATGCCAGCATTTTGTGTCTATCTTAAGTGTAAACCAGCATCTGCGGTTCCTTCTGACACATTAAACTCTCCTCTGTCTGCATGCGACCCATATCACTCCATTCCTTGCATATCCATCTGCCTATCTAACAACCTGTTATATGCCACTGTCGTTTCTGCCTCCCCAACCACCCTTCTGTATGAAACACTTGCCCTGCACATGTCCTTTACAATTTGCCCCTCTCGCCACACCGCTAGGCCCTCTAGTCACCTGAACCTCATTCGCAAACTTTCTTTCTCACAAACTTTCCTTTCTCTTCTCTAAACACCGATTAGGTCTTTGTAAAACAAATACCCACCATCGTGCACTGCTGGCAGTGAAAATCCATTCATCTCCAGCCTCAGACGGCAAAATAACTCCCCGCTGCGAGTGAAAATGAAAATATCCACAAACCCAATCGAAGAGAGGAAGGTTTCTGTGCAAGATCCACAAGTCTTGCTGAGCTGTTGCCACAGCAACGCCAGTCAGAAACACACTGGGAATGAGAGAGATGGTGAGAGTGACAGACAGAGGGAGAGAAACAGATGTGGAGGGAGGGAGAGAGAGAGAGGGGGGGGAGAGAGGAGAGAGGGGGGGAGACAGAGAGAGAGACATAGAGTGAGAGAGAGAGAGAGAGAGAGAGAGAGAGAGAGAGAGAGAGGGAGAGGGAGAGAGGGGGGTGAGAGAGAGAGAGAGAGAGAGAGAGAGAGAGAGAGAGAGAGAGAGAGAGAGAGAGAGAGGGGGAGAGAGAGAGAGAGGGGGGGAGAGAGAGAGAAGGGGAGAAGAGAGAGAGAGAGAGGGGGAGAGAGGGAGAGGGGGGGAGGGAGAGGGGGGAGAGAGAGAGAGAGAGAGAGAGGTGAGAGAGAGAGAGAGGGGGAGAGAGGGGGGGAGAGAGAGAGAGAGGGGATGGGGAGAGAGGGGGAGGAGGGGGAGAGAGGGGAGGAGACAGAGAAGGGGGGGAGAGAATGTGAATGCCTCTCTGACAAATATTTTACACTAAACAACAAAGATGGAGCATAGAACAGTACAGCTCTGAAACAGGCCCTTCGGCTCACCAAAGATAGACACAAAATGCTGGAGTTACTCAGGACTGCGGGACAGGCAGCATCTCTGGAGAGAAGGAATGGGTGACGTTTCGGGTCGAGACCCTTCTTCAGGCTGAGGGCTCACTATTTCTGTGCTTAACATGATGCCAAATGAAACCAATCTCAGCTGCCTGCATATAATCTATATCTGTGTTTCAGAAGGAACTGCAGATGCTGGAAAATCGAAGGTAGACTAAAGTGCTGGAGAAACTCAGCAGGTGTAGTAAAACGTTGCCTATTTCCTTCACTCCATAGATGCTGCTCCTCCCGCTGAGTTTCTCCAGCACTTTTGTCTACCTATGATCCATATCTGTTCATTCCATGCATATCAATTTTTTCATCTAACAGCCTCTGAAACGCCACTAGTGGATCTGCCTCCACCACCATCCAACAGTGTATTCCGGGGTACACAAAATTGCTGGAGAAACTCAGCGGGTGCAGCAGCATCTATGGAGCGAAGTATTCCGGGCCCCCGCCGTGCTCTGGGAGGAAAACGTGCCCTGCAAATCTCCTTTAAACTTTCCTTGTCTCACTTTAACGGTTTGCTCTCTGGTCTTTGACATTTCCACCCTGGAAAAAAAGGATATGGACCTAATGCGGGCAATTGGGATCAGTGTAAGATTGGCATGAACGTGGTGGCCCAGACGACTTGTTTCCGTGCTGTATGTCTATGTGACTAATCAGCACCAGCGATAGAGTTTCCTCAAGTATAGGCACAAAATGCTGGAGTGACTCTGTGGAGCGGGCAGCATCTTTGGAGGAAAGGAATGGGCGAGGTTTCAGGTCGGAAGCCGAAAGTAGTGGTGGAGGCGGGCGAGGTGGGGGGAGGGTGAGGAATATGAGGTGGAGGCGAGAAAAGGCCAGAACAGATCAGGGCCGGCGACAGATGACCTCAGGGAGGGTGGAGCCCACAATGGCCCATTGTTGGCTGGTGTAGATGTGATTACAAGAGGGATACAAGAATGTGAGCAGTTGAACTGGTGGGATGACTGGGGCGAGGGAGGCGGGGGGGGGGGGAGAGAGAGGAGGGAATGCAGGAGTTGCTTGAAATTAGAGAGATCAACGTTCATACCGCTGGGTTGATTTTGCTCCTTTTCCCAATGTTCCTGTTGCCATTTAAAGGCTGTCGGACCACTTATCCTGGGCTTTTAAACCATGGCAGCTGGAAAGGTATTGCCAGCCACCAGGGTCATGAGTCCAGGATACAAGTAGTTCAGAAGGGGAAGGAAAACTTTCTCCATCTTCAACACGGACCTGACCCTCTAAACTATCAGAACCTACCCTCTTTGATCAGATCCTCAAATGAAAACTCCAGTGCTTCCCTCTCTTCAAAAAAAAACATACCACGTAATTCCCCTTCACTGCTTTTTGCCTGTAAACCTGCATCTTTTCTCTTTGAAGTACAAATCTATTTTCGCTTGAAGGCCACTATTCTATTCAATATTCAAGGGCAAAACTGAATAGGCATCAGTACAAGGCATTAATTCAGCCTCTCCTATTTGCTCCAAATCCACACCATACCTGGCCTTAAACGTGTAACATTAGCTCTGTTTTTCTCTCTTTGCAGCTTGGTTTGGGAACAGCTCTGCCCAAGGCCACAAGCAATTGTAGAGTTGTGAATGCAACCCAGTCCATCACACAGACTGAACTTCCCGCCAATGACTCCATCTACACTTTACGCTGCCTCAGAAAAGCAGTCAATATAATCAAGATCCTTTCGCATTTCTTTTTCTCTCTGCTCCCGTTGGGCAGAAGGTACAAATGTTTGCAAGAACGTACCACCTGACTCACAAACTCTGATATCAGACTTCTGAACGGTCCTTAGGGTACAGTCCCAATTCTCCAACCTACCTCATTGTAGACATTGAACTTTTTCTCTGGAACTGCTATGCTACAATACTAAGTACTACATTCTGATTCTGGTATCTTTCTGTTTGATTTCCTGTTATAATTCCCCACATAAATCTCCACATGTTGTAATTTTGTATGGCTTGATTGTATTTATGTACAATATATTATCTAATTTTTTTAGTTTAGAGATATAGATACAGCACGGATTCAGTCCCTTCGGCCCAACAAGTCCGTGCCGACCAGCAATCCCCGCACATTAACACTGTCCTACACACTAGGGACAATTTACACATACACCAAGCCAATTAGCCTACATACCTGTACGTCTTTGGAGTGTGGGAGGAAGCCGAAGATCTCGGAGAAAACCCACGCAAGTCATGGGGAGAACGTACAAACTCTACACAAGACAGCACCCGTAGTCGGGATCGAACCTGGGTCTCCGGCGCTGCAAGTGCTGTAAGGCAACAACTCAACCGCTGCGCCACCGTGCCGCAAACTATAGAAGCATTCCACTGTACCTTGGTACATGTGATGGTAATAAACCCAAGCCTTAGCATGTGGGTTAATGTCCTGCTTTGAGTCAATGGAAATGGCTTTCGATATGCACATTAATACAATGGTGTAGCTAGTAGAGTTGTAAGGGATTGTTAAGCGAAGGACATCCTTCAGGAATTACGATGGTTGCAGCCATTAATCTAAATGAGAATCTGTCTTCACAAACTAGTTAAAAATGTAATCTACAATCAGTAATCCGCTCTGAGATTAATTTAGTGTAGTTTAGTTGCGAGATACAGCATGGGATCAGGCCCTTTGGTCCATGGAGTCCATGCCAACTATCGATCACCTGTTCACACTCGTTCTATGTTATCCCACTTTCCCTCCACATTAGGGGCCAAATTACAGAGGTCAATTAACCTACGAACCTGCATGTCTTTGGGGTGTGGGAGGAAACCGGGACGCCCAGAGGAAACTCACGCAGTCACAGGGGGATCGTGCCAACTCTACATAGACAGCACCCAAAGTCAGGATCGAACACGGGTTTCTCATGTTGTGAGACAGCAACTCTACCATCAACAGGTTAGTTTGTGAGTGAACATGGACATCGGCATATTTCATCACTCAGCCAATAATTAGGATGTTTGTGGAGATACAAGAGACTGCAGATGCTTGAATCTTGAACAAAACACAAAGTGCTGGAGGAACTCAGGGGGTCAGGCAGCACTTGGGCGGAGATTGGACAGGCGACGTTTCGGGTCGGGATCCTTCTTCGGACTGATTCTATTTAGTGTTCTCAGAATGCCATTCTCACAACACTATTTTTGAGTGTCTGGGGTCTCTGTCCTCAGAAGCTGTTAAGACCATTAACCTGTTCACTGCCACCCTGGAGTATACTCGGGTTATGGCAAATAGTGGAAAAAAAAATTGGCAGTGAACAGGTTAATATGAACTTGTCTCAGCAATAGTGTTTGATGACCTTGTTAGCTGAGATTGGCTTCCGTTATAACTATGCAATTCCATGGAACCATTTCACTGCACCCAAAATACTGATATAAACTGTGCAATTGTAGCCATTGAGCTTATATTCAACCCCCTTCAGCTATCTGTGCTCTTAAAGAGTATGAGACCTTGGTACTGAATCAAGTCATTTATGTCCAGCACTCCAGTTTTTGTGCAGGTCATTACAAACCACAATAGAGCTGCTGCCTCATAGCTCCCCTGACATAGGCTCATTTCTGACCGCCGGTGCTGCTGGTGTGGAGTTTGCATGTTCTCTCTGCGAACCACCGGGTGCTCCGGTTTCCTCCCACATCCTAACGATAGGTTTTGTTTGTGTGCTATCCTATCAGATCAGATCATAACGGCCCGAAACGTCACCCATTCCATCTCTCCAGAGATGCTGCCTGTCCCACTGAGTTACTCCAGCATTTTGTGTCCATCTTCAATTTAAACCAGCATTTGCAGTTTTTTTCCTACACACTGTTCACTTCAACCTGCTTCTCATATAGGTGGATGGTAGAAGACTGGGGGGGGGGGGGGGGGGGGGGGGGGGGGGGGGGGAGAGTTGATGGGAATGGGGGAGAGAATCCGTGACAGGGGAAATTAGAGGAGGAGTGAGATTGCTCAGTAAGGTGGCACGGACTTGATGGGCCGAATAGCCTCATTACTGCAATGTGTGGTCGCGGTTAAGCATGTTACAAAGGATGGCAATAAAAACAACAGGAGTTATCCAAAGTCTAACTGGACCCACTGCATCTGGGGGTCAGGAATCAGAAACTTCACAACTAAAAAGTATATCAAGTAGTCGATGCTTTCCACTGACAATTAATGGCATTGTCATCTTCACACACTCTCAGTTTAAAAAATTGTTTTTTCCCCGAATGCTCATTTTTCAAACAATACAGGAATGAGAGAATTATTCATCATGGACTGAAAATGGGCTCGTCCATTAATCAATCCTTTTTTCTGTGGCCTAGATTAATTGTACCACAGGGAGTGTCAGATTCCCCCCCCCCCCCCCCCCCCAGCCTCCGCTGTGCCAAGAAAAAAAAAAACTCAGCCCTAGTCCGTCACTCCTCACGACTTGAACGTTCCATCTCTTTCAAACTCCCCCCTCCCCACCCCCGACTTTAAAATCTTTGATATTCCCATCCTAGGAAAATATTTCTGATGATTATCTATATACCTCATAATTTGATATACTTCTATCAGGTTTTTCCTCAAACACCGAAGCTTCAGAGAAAACAATCCAAGTTTGTCCAACCTGTTGACATTTGTCCAAACTGCATTCTGGAAAACCTGTTTTGCACCTTTTTCAAATCGTTCCATATCGTTGCAGTAAAGGGTCAACCAGAATTGCACACAAAACTCCAAAGGCTGTGACATTACTTCCTGACTCTTATACTCAATGCCCTGACCGATGAAGACAAGAATACCACAGAGTTTCTTCACCACTCGATCTACTTGTGTTGCTACTTTCAGGGAACTGTGGACTGGGACACCATGATTCATCTCTATAGCAATGCCGTTAAGAGTCTTGCTTTTTTTTTTTTAATTGGGTATGTGTGTGGGGGCGGGGGGTGGGGAAACTTTTAAAATCTTTTCCCTGGACGGAGAACCCGACCTTTTCTCTGTCGAGTCTCCGTTGTCGTTGGGGCCGAGCACCGTGGAGCGGCCTCCAACCGGAATGACCTGGGGCTCCAGTCGCGGAGCTGCGGACTTACTTACCATCGTGGACGAGTTCGGAGCGGGAGGAGCGGTGGTGGCGCGCTGCTGCGACCTGACCCCGGAGATTCGGAGGCTCCAACCGCAGTTCTGGTGGACGGTAACATCGGGAGCACGCGGGTCCCTGCTGGGAGACCGCTTTTTGGAGCTTCCGCAACGGCGATTTCTCCCGCCCGAGATGCGGGGTTGAAAAGTACCTGGAGCAGGGTCCTACATCGCCCGGCGCGGCTTTAAATGACCTAGCGCACACCGGGGGCTCAAACACCAAGACCCGGAGCGCGGCCTTGCATCGCCCGGCGCGGTTTTAATGGCCGCGGGACACTTACCATCGCCCGCCAGGGGCTTTGACTCTGACATCGGGAGGAGAATGGGGAGTGCAGGGGAGAGACAAGACTTTGCCTTCCATCACAGCGAGGAGGAGATTCACAGCGAGGAGGAGATTCACTGTGATGGATGTTTGTGTAAATTGTGTTGCGTCTTGGTTCTTTTTCTTGTGTGTATGACTGCAGAAACCAAATTTCGTTTGAACCTCAATCATTGTATCATCTGGGCTGAACATAACACTCACTTAAACATCTACTCGGCCATTCAATCTGATCCTGGCTGATCTCAGATTCAATTTTAATTGTCATTGTCAGTGTACAGTACAGAGATCTACTCCTGGCCTCAAATATGCCAGATGTCAACAGCCCATGAACCCTGATCTCTCAAAATGTCATCTACCGCCATTTCAAGTACAAGTCTGAAGAAGGGTCTGGACCCGAAACGTCACCCATTCCGTCCCTCCAGAGATGCTGCCTGCCCCATTGAGTTACTCCTGCATTTTGTGTCTATCTTCGGTGTAAACCAGCATCTGCAGTTCCTTCCTACACACCTCTAATTAGATGGTCTTTGTAATTTTTGGGGGCAGGGAATTCCAGAGATTCACCACCCTCTGTGAGAAGGAATTTCTATGTAACTCTGGTGCAAATGACCATGCTTGATCTTTAAACTACTTCTAATCAACTCTATACTTTCCCAACATTCAATGGCATTTGATTGACTGCAATATTATGCACATTTGTACATCTACCAAGTTTAATTTTGTTTACTTTAGAGATACAGAATGGAAACAGGCCTTTGGGCCCACCAATCCGTGCCAGCCAGTGAGCCCCGCATATAAACACTATCCTACACACTAGGGACAATATTACATGGATACCAACCCTAAGAAAAAGTGCCCTCTTTTTCTTAATGATGTTACAAACAGTTGATTTGGTAAGCCTAAGGTTTGGCTGATGTCTCTAACAGTTTTATTCTTGATTCTGTCCCATAATGGCTTATTTGACTTTAACGGGCACAACTTTGGTCTTTATGTTGATAAACAGCAATAAAAAATTCCAACAGTGCTGAAAAGACTGGAGGAAAGACTAGGTGCTGAGAGCTCTCTTATACCTGCATTAAGGAGGTATTTAAACACACCTGAGCAATTACAAACACCTATGAAACCATGTGTCCCAAACATTATGGTGCCCTGAAATGGGGGGACTATGTGTAAACACAGCTGTAATTGCTACATGATGAAACCAAAATGTATAAAAATGGCCTTTATTAAAATCTGACAATGTGCACTTTAACCACATGTGCTTTTTTCTATTACAAATCTCAAATTGTGGAGTACAGAGGCAAATGAATAAATGACGGGTCTTGTCCCAAACATTATGGAGGGCACTGTATGTGTCATATGTTGCCTGCAATTTGCCAAGTGACCACAGATGGGATGCGGAGTAACATTGCCAACCCAGCACAACCTTCTACATGTAACTTGCCTACTTGTGGGCTGCTGCCCAAGTCACACAAAGCGTGCCGAATGACCTTGCCATCACAAAGCATCGCCCTTCAACCTGGTGACTTCAGCCGTGCTTCAAATCGGCAAGGATGCCAGCATCTATTCCTTCTGGATATTCCAGCTGTCGGAGCCAGTCCCTCGCTCCCTGCCACTTGCTCTCACTAACATGGGCGACCTTGAGTGTCAGCCGGTGCTCCTATGTTTCAGTCCGAGACCATCTGGGCTGCAAAGCCCACGCTGTTAATCCAAAACCATTCAGCGTCTCCTCGATGGGAGTGCGACCTGTGGAGATGTCAGACGGTGCAGGAGCCATTTGGCCTAATGTTTCAGTCCGAGATCCCCTGACTCCATCTTTAAGAGCCCTATTTAGGGCTGCAAAGCCCCACGCTGTTAATCCAAAACCATTCAGCGTCTCCTCGAGAAACATTTCATGCTTCAGGAGTGCGGAAGGAATGCAGCAAAAGTGTGGAAGACAGATCCATTTTTTTTTTGAACATTTGAACTCTGAACATTAATAGCCCATTATCTGTTATTTGCACTTGATCAGTTTATTTATTCATGCGTGTATATATTTATATAATGGTATATGGACACACTGATCTGTTTTGTAGCCAATGCCTACAATGTTCTGTTGTGCTGAAGCAAAGCAAGAATTTCATTGTCCTATCAGGAACATATGACAATAAACTCTCTTGAATCTTGAAAAAGTGTTTCCTAATCTCCGTTCTCAATGGCTTACTCCTTATTCTTAAATTGTGTCTCCTGGTTCTGGACTCCCACAACATCGGGAACATGTTTCCTGCCTCTAGCGTGTCCAAGCCCTTAACAATCTTATATGTTTCAATGAGATGCCCTCTCATCCTTCTAAATTCCAGAGTGTACAAGCCCAGCTGCTCCTTTCTCTCAGCATATGACAGTCCCGCCATCCCGAGAATTAACCTTGTAAACCTACGCTGCACTCCCTCAATAGCAAGAATGTCCTTTCTCAAATTAGGGGACCAAAATTGCACACAATACTCCAGGTGTGGTCTCACTAGGGCCCTGTACAACTGCAGAAGGACCTCTATAATGGGGACAGACAAAGACAAACGGAGACTAACGTAGAGTTGCCAACGACTCCCCCAACTATTCCAAAACGTTCAGAAGATTACTACACTAGGGGAATCAAAACTTTTCTTTTTCGTTTTCATTCGGGCGGCACAGTGGTGCAGCAGGTGGAGCTGCTGCCTCACAGTGCCAGAGCCCCGGGTTTGACCCTGATCTCGGGTGCTGTCTGTGTGGAGTTTGCATGTTTTCTCCCCCTGTGAACCGCGTGGGCTACTTCTGGGTGCTCCAGTTTCCTCCCACAGCCCAAGGTTACAACCTCCATACAGACAGCACCAGTAGTCAGGATCGAACCTGGGTCTCTGGTGCTGTTAGGCAGCTAATCTACCGCTGTGCCGTTGTGCAGCCCTAAAGCTGCTCCTTGTCCGCCAAGCCCTAAGCTACATCTCAACGTCGCATTGACGACGGTTTTCCTTAAAGTGATGAAACATCGAGAGGAGTTGAATCCATCCTTTGAAATGGAGTCGGGGAATGAGTTGCAGAGGAAGGGTGTGGCACCATGGGGAAGAGAAGCCTTCTGGTGATGCTTATATTATTGAACAAACTGGAGGCAGAGTACCTATTACTACGAGAATCTGTATGGCAGAACAGGAGGCAAAGATCTCTAAACTAAACTAAACATTAACACTTCAGTCGCAATGGTTCAATGGGTCGTTATTATCACGTGGACCAAGGTCCAATGAAATTATTTTTTAGCATACGGATCAGTAAGATTATTGCCGTAAATCTGTATGGAAGAACGGGAGACGACAGATATTACTGCTGGGATCTGTACGACAACACTGGTAGGGTTAGATTAACAATCCATACTTTGGGCCAAGTGATGTTGCACCTACCTCCTTGGACTCTGCCCACACTGACCTGGGACAAAGGCTCCCCAAGTGACAACTGACCCCAGGTAGTGAAGGCCTGCCCCCCCCCCCCACCCCTCCCCCCCTCCCCCCCCCTCCCCTCCAACTCACCTCCGATGGAAGAAATCTAAATCCTGTCAAAGCTGTTCTTAAATGTATTTGGTCATTGCAAAACCATTAAAATTGAATTAAGTAGCTTATAAAAATCAAAATCATTAGACATCTTTAATTAAGGAAAATGCAGTAAACTTCAGAGGCATGAAAACATTGAAATAAATCAAGCCATTAAGGGCTCATTAATTTGGATAGTTAAGTTTGTTTTCTAACTTCTACCTGACCCCTACTTCATTAATCCAGTGCTGCCAAGACGCCAGGGCTTAAATTGAGAAAATAAGAAATGACATAACTCCTTGGGACAAGATCAGATTTTTCAGAGAATTGGAAGTTGCAAGATGGCGCCGAGATGTGGCGATTCTCCTTGTGTTGTTCCAGAGAAGGATCTGGCATACTCATGTGTAGAACGATCTGACTGTACTGCATGCGGAATAAGCTCTTCACTGTATTTCTGCACATGTGCCACACACACTGCTGGCCTCTGATCTTGTGCTAGGACCTACCTATTGTATCATTCAGATTTAGTTTAGTTTAGAGGTACAGCGCGGAAACAGGCCCTTCGGCCCACTGAGTCCACACCGACCTGCAATCCCTGCAGACTAACACTATCCTACAGACACATGGGACAATTTACAATTATACCATGCCATTTAACTAACAAATGTAAAGCATACATCTTTGGAGTGTGGGAGGAAACGGAAGATCTCGATGAAAACTCACGCAGGTCACAGGGAGAACGTACAAACTCCGTACAGACAAGCGCCGGTAGTCGGGGTCGAACCCGGGGTCTCTGGCGCTGTAAGGCAGTAACTTTACCCGCTGCGCCACTGTGCCGCCTGGTGATCTCTGATCGAGTGCTCGGACCAGTCTATTGCAGGATTGATGCAGGATCGGATCGAGTTACTGGACACCCACTGGCCTTACAAATGTGGCTCTCCTGAAACTAACAGCAAACCCAGATACCTGCGTTTCACAGTCGCAATATAATGACCTTGGGGTTTAGACAAGAGTGATTTTCAAGAACACAATTCCACCCATTATTACAAAATGTAACGGTCAGGCAGGGAAACAAAATCAAAGCGTTCATTTGGCAGAGTCACCAGGAATAATGGTTTGGCTTACCGCAAGGACCCTTGTGCTTGATGGTGATGTGCTTTTTCAGGATGCAAGCCATGGCTTCCAATTCACACTCGTTGCCGTAGATGTGCTCGTCGCTGCCACAGACAGGCTCGTACACGCTCTGGCAGCTCTGCTGACACTCACACACAGCTTGGTTATTCTTCACAATGCATTTGGACCCAAAATCACACACTACGTTCACGCATGGACTTAGATTGTTAAGGTCTGTTTGAAGAGATCAGGCAGGACATTAAGGTTTAAACGCATGCATTTCCCCTTGCAGTGGTTTGGCTAACTAAAATGACCCAAACAATCAAACCCACACAGCCATTAGGTCACCCATCCAAGTCTCCAAACCGGGACAGGGACACCCCCTCTGCTCAAGAGTTGCAGGATCTCTGGTCCAAGATGCTTGCCCCAGCCTTGGGAGATGGCCCATGTCATTTTGGAAGCCTCTCTCTCTTTTGTATGCCTCCTTCCTACACCTCTCTCTTTGTAATTTGCTTGTTTGGGTTTCCAGAGATTTATAGAGTTGTTGCCTCTCCAGGAAATACAATTGGATTTGTCAGCATCGACGGAAGAATGGGCAAAACTGAAATCTAAACAGAAATTCTGGAGATGCCACAGGTCTGGTTTAATCTGTGGGGACAGGGAGAGGGAGGGAGGGGGAAAGGGGGAGAGAGAGAGAGAGATAGAGAGAGGGGGAGAGGGACATGGGGAGGGAAGGAGAGGGGGGGGGGGGGGGGGGGGGGGGGGGGGGGGGGGGGCAGGAGAGGAAAAAAGGAGAGGGAAGGGAAATGAAAAGGAAAAGGGGGGGGGGGGGAGACGAAAGAAAGAGGGGACGAAGTGTAGGAAAATGGTGGGAGAGAGATAAGAGACAAATAGATAGATAGATAGATAGATAGATAGATAGATAGATAGATAGATAGATAGATAGATAGATAGATAGATAGATAGATAGATAGATAGATAGATAGATAGATAGATAGATAGATAGATAGATAGATAGATAGATAGATAGATAGATAGATAGATAGATAGATAGATAGACATTCCTGTTTGAATTTTGTTTCCAGGTTCCTGGTGGGGGATGTTTAATACAGTCAAACCATATTAAAGTAGCAATATACAAAAATATCCCTTGCTGGGACAGGAACTAAATTTGTAGAGCTGGTACAGCATTTGCAGAAAGATAATATAATTTGCATTAATTGTACTGCTACTGAGGTGATAATAACTCCTGTTACATTAAGATCTCAACAAAATAAAAAACGTCTATAATTTCGGTAGATTGTCCTCTGGGTGTTTGGGGGTGGGAAAATGGGAATATCCGGGCCTTGATTAGAGTCAGAGTCACACAACGAGTAAACAGGCCCTTTGAAAGAGCTTTCACAAAGCTGGTCAACGATGTCTATTGGAGCTTATGCTGCAGAGACGTCCGTGAAGCCATTTTTGGAATAGTGTGTTCTGATTTGGTCACCCTGCTATAGGATGGATGTCATTAAGAAGGAAAGAGGACAGAGAAGATTTAACAGGATGTTGCCAGGGCCTGCGGGCTTGAGCTGTAGAGAAAGGTTGAGCAGGCTCGGACTTTATTCCTTGGAGCACAGGAGGCTGAGGGGTGATTTTAGAGAGGGGTCAAAAATCATGAGGGGAATAGATAGGGTGTCTTTCCCAGGGTAGGGGAATCAAGAACTAGAAGTCAGACATTTAAGGTACGAGGGGTAAGATTTAACATGAACCTAAGGGGCAACATTTTTACTCAGAGTGTGGTGGGTATATGGAATGAGCTGCCAGAGGATGCAGTTGAGACAGATACTATAACAGCATTTAAAATACACTGGAAGGTTTAGAGGGATATGGGTCAAACATGGTTAAATGGGACTGGTTTAGATGGGGCACCTTGGTTGCATGGATGAGTTGGGCCGAAGGCCTGCTTCCATGCTCAAATTTTTCTAATATCAATAACAAGGATTGAGAACTAGAGGAGATAGGATTAAGGTGAAGGTAAGATTTTATAGGGGTAACTTTTAACCACCAAGGGTTGTGGGTGTATGGAACAAGCTGCCAGAGGAGGTAGTTGAGACAAGGACTATCACAACATTTAAAAAACAGTTAAGACAGGTACATGGACAGGACAGGTTTGGAAGGATATGGACTAAATGCGGGCAGGTGGGAATAGTGTAGCTGGGACATGTTGGACGGTGTGGGCAAGTTGGGCCGAAGGGCCTGTTTCCACACTGTATCACTCCATGACTTTAACAGCAAGCTTAAAATAAAACATTATAGCATTGGCTTGGCAAAAAGGGATAGGAGCCTGGAGAATGTCCCCTAATATTACAGTGACATCTCAGGTGGTTATTAAACTTGTGTAGGAAGGAACTGTAAATGCAGGTTTACACCGAAGACACAAAGCGCTGGAGTAACTCTGGCTTAAATCTGGATTGAATTAAAACAGCAAGACGGAGGCTTGTTAAATGTGTAACCAAGTCCTGGCTAGGCTAGTACTGGACAGCACAATTCCTCAGTATCGATCGATTTGTCACATGCGATTTCAAATTATCCCTGAGGAAAGAGCTATGATAAAACTCAACAGGTTCATTTAAAAAGGAGTGCCCTGGCCCACAGTTCATCATTTACCATTGAGGCATATTATAACGTGTCCCAGGCATGTTTAATAACTCAGTCTGAAAAAAGGTCTCGACCAGAAAGGTCATCTATCCTGACCCGCTGAGTTACTCCAGCACTTTGTGTCTATCTTCAGTGTAAACCAGCATCTGCAGTTCTTTCCTATGCATTGTGTCTATCTGAATGAATCTTTTGAGGAATGATACAAGGCTTTGCTGGATCTAATGCTTTCCTGGCCAATATTAGCAGGCAGCAATGAGAGAGGGTTTTGAAAGGAATTGTCATGGCAAGCTGCTGTGCTCACTTCCTCTCATCCCACCCCACCCTCTCCCCCCACTGCAGGGTCCCGACTGTGCGGCATGTCTGGAGAATGGCAGAATGGCAGCAGGCGCCTCCACCTCGCACGGAAATGGTGCAGAGAGAAATAATTCAGCTCGGCTCCAAGCAGGCCCTGCTGTCCGTGCTCAGACTGTACGCCCGCTGCAAGATTTGCAAAGTAGAAAGTTGAATATTCTTTGCTCCGTGAACTAGTCCCGCAGTTTGCAGCACCTTGAATGCAGCACTCGATAACATAAGACAGACACGAGTGTAGGACAGACCGATCCCAGACACACAAAGCACACAGCCAAGCACCAGGGCGTAAAAAAAAAAACCTCTTCGCTTCTAATAAGTGTCCCTTCTCTATCGCTTGCCTCCTCTACTGAAGGGAGGGAGGATGTTGGTTTGATGGTCGTTCTAGGCCGTACAACATCCTCCCTTTCACCTTGCGGAGAGGATGTTTCCATCAGCGGGAGAGTCCAGGACTAGAGAGCACAGCCTCAGAATTAAAGGACATAGCTTTAGAATGGAGATGAGGAGGAATTTCTTTAGCCAGAGGGTGGTGAATATGAGTAATTTGTAGCCAATGACGGCTGTGGAGGCCAGGCCGTTTGGTACTTTTAAAGCACTGAATGATAGGTTCTTGATTAGCAAGGGCGTCAAAGGTAACGGAGAGAAGACGGGAGAATGGGGTTGAGAGGGAATTATAGATCAGCCATTATCGAATGGTGGAGCAGACTCGATGGGCTGAATGGCCTAATTCTGCTCCTATGGCTTATGGGCACGTGGCCATTCTTCTGATGACACCCTATTCGACAGTGTGTGGTCACCTTGAAAGATTAACTGTATCTTAGCCATTTGTCCAGGAGCTGAGAAATACCTTGCCAGTACCGAGCACTTTCTTTCACATAGGCATATGCTCCAGGATGTTTTACAGCTGATTTACCACATAGATAACAGATAGTGACATTTAAGAGGCTTTTGCATCGACATATAGATACGCAGGGATATGGATTGCGTACAAACAGAGGAGATTATTTTAACTTGGCCTCCTGTTCAGTGTAGATACTGTGGAGGGAAGGGCCTGTCCATGTTGTTTACTAGAGAACTGCAGATGCTGGTTTAAATCGAAGGTAGACACAAAATGCTGGAGTAACTCAGCGGGTGAAACTGCATCTATGGAGAGAAGGAATTGGCAACGTTTCGGGTCGAGACCCTAAAGGGGCTGTCCCACTGTATGAGCTAATTCAAGAGCTCTCCCGAGTGTAAAAAAAAAAAATCAAACTCGTGATAAGCATGTAGAATGTACCTAGCGGGTACGTCGAAGCTCAGGGACGTCTCTTAGCGGCTCGTAACGCTAACGGCAGGTACTCGGGAAACGCGGTAAGCTTGGGAACACTCGTGATGATTTTTAAACATGTTGAAAAATGTCCACAAGAGCCCCGAGTATCTACGAGTGGCTATTACCGTAATTCTCCGGGTTCGAATCTGGGGAAACTCAGGAGAACTCGTGAATTAGCTCGTACAGTGGGACAGCCCCCTAAGGTTCTCGACCCGAAGGTTCGCCAATTCCTTCTCTCCATAGATGCTGCCTCACCCGCTGAGTTACTCCAGCATTCTGTGTCTACCTTGGCCTGTTCCGTGATCCACTTTAGGATACATACGATGATGGGTTTAGGGAGTAATTAGTCAGGATATGGGTTTTCCATTCAAAGAAATGGACGAGATTGATTCAAAGAACTCAGCATTGCCACTGCATTTTTTTTCTCCTGCCAGTGCTAATTGGTTATTAAGGAGGGGAAGTATGCGCTGGCTGTACTGAGCGCTGATGATAAGGAATCTGGGTGCAGTCTGCGGGGATATGAAGAGACGCTCACATTTTTATGATGAGGCATGTCACCGACGAGGCAGCCTGACTCCCTAATGAGCAGCTTCTGAACAGAGGCAGGAGAGTCGCAGACATGCAAGGTTTCACCAGCCTTACCCCTTCACCACGGGCCAATGCAGGCACAAGAACGTGGACGTCTGACTTATTTTAACCAATGCTATCGGCAAACGCTCTTCTTAATACATTAGAATAATGTACATTATTACTACATTAGAAATGTATAAAGGAATTTCTCACGAAAGGATGCCCTCTTATGACATGGTAAAGGAAGATGAGACACAAAATGCTGGAGTAACTCAGCGGGACGGGCAGCATCTCTGGGGAGAAGGAATGGGTGACGCTTCGGGTCGAGACCCTCCTCATGCTGGATTTATATGAATCCCCCAAAATTCCTTCATGCCGTTTTCATGAAACAGAATTTGTCCAAAAAAATGCGATTCCTATTCAGGAACAGAAGTTGAATATATTTTAATTAATTGAGGAGAATGGCTGACAACCACTTCACTGAAATGGAAGCATAATGTCCCAAAAGGGTTAAATTTATTTTTGTGCCTTACGAATTTTGCACATCATCATGTCAATTTAATAAGGCCCTTAGGTAAGTGCAGACAGGAGGGAGATTTTACAGAGGGTAAGGTATTTACGGTGCTAAATCTGTTTCTCAAATGCTATCAACATTGCCCATTAGTTAAGAGAGATGGGGAGGATTGACTGATGAAAACAAAGACATGCTTCAACAACCCAGGAGGACTGAGCCGTGGTTTATGGATAAATATATTTGCTGCTGTTAGATATCCAGCAGCCTCATTGCGCTGCAAGATAGCAATTGCTTTATTTCGGAATGATCGATGTGGAGATTCTGCTGTAACAAGCATGCTTCAAGATACTTTGTTAGCAGGCTGCCTAACGAACAACTTCAGTCTGACTTGCCGTCGATCTGTCTGATGGGCTACAGTGTTTTTTTTTACACCCTTTATGCAAACTTGCATATCGTGCACAGGAAAACAGCTTGTAGCTGGGTAGCCGCCACATGCACGATTTAATAAGCCATGATTCATGAGGACTTGGGGAGGAGGGGGATCCATGCTCGGGGAACGTGACTGATGCACATACACACACGCACACACACAGATACTGTAGGCTCAAAACATCCACAGCCTGCACTCCATGACACAGCTGTGCAGAAGTGCCCGACCGTTTCAAGAAACGGTTCAGGAACCATGGACCCAAGAAATCAATGATGAGCTCACACTGCTTAGCTCTGCCTATCAACAACCCTAGCTTTCTATCCACCACACCTCCCCCCCCCCCCCACCTCCCCTACAATCAATCGTCAGAATGTCACCTGGGCAGCACGGTGGCGCAGCGGTGGAATTGTTGCCTTGCATCGCCAGAGACTGGCAGGGATCGATCCTGACTACGTGTGCTGTCTGTACGGAGTTTGTACGTTCTCCCTGTGATCGCGTGGGAATTCTCTGATTTCCTCCAAAGGCGTAAAGGGGTTTGTAGAGTAGTCGGCTTCTGTTAATTGTAAATTGCCCCTAGTATGTAGGCTAGTGCTAGTGTATGCCAGGGTTATCACTGGCCGGCGCAGATTTGGTGGGCCGAAGGGTCAGTTTCCACACCGTGTCTCTAAAGTGTAAAGTCTCGTGATACTGCCTGGGACCCCCTGAGTTACTCCAGCACTTTGTGTCCTTTTGCCCAAAAGTCTGTCTTGCAAGGAGAGTCTGGATAGGCTTGGTCTTTCTTCTCTGGAGCATAGGAAGATGAGGGTGACCAAATGGAGGTCTGTAAAATTATGAGGGGCATAGAGAATGTGAATTGCCCCACTGTATTCCCCAGGGTAGAGGGGTCCACATCTAGAGGGTATAGGTTTAAGATGAGAGGGGAAAGATTTTAAAGGGCAACTTTTTCACACAGAGGGTGGCGCTTGTGCAAGACAAGCTGGTATCTTGTATGTCCTGTTTGTCCCTTCATTTTAAGCTGGTCAGGCACAAGAGTGTGATGAGCTAACAGGAGGAGTTGCAGTGACTTCATCTGTATTGCAGTGTTTACAAGCAACCAACTTATCCAACAAGAGATAAAATTTAAAACTTGCTTTTAAAAAATCCCAATGATACTGGGATGAAAGCTGCTGGAATGATGAATGAGGGGAGGCCATTTAGAACTGAGATGAGGAAAAACTTTTTCACCCAGAGAGTTGTGAATTTGTGGAATTCTCTGCCTCAGAAGGCAGTGGAGGCCAATTCACTGGATGCATTCAAAAGAGAGTTAGATAGCGCTCTTCGGGCTAGTGGAATCAAGGGATATGGGGAGAGCAGGCAGGAACAGGGTACTAATTATGAATGATCAGCCATGATCACATTGAATGGCAGTGCTGGCTCTAAGGATCGAATGGCCTACTCCGGCACCTATTGTCTATGTATCTATGGCCCAGGACAGAAAGGTCAGTGCGGGAAAGGGAAAACAAGTTAAAATGGTTAGCAATCGAGAGAACCAGCAGGCCTTGGCAGACAAGAGTACTGGTGTTTGGCAAAATGGTCGCTTTTTGCTGCTTGACTCGTTGAGTCACTCCAGCACTTTGTCTTTCGCTCAGGATTCGAGCATTTGCATTCCACGTGTCTCTCACTTGCTCTTGCCGCCAAAGTATTTATACAGTTAATCCAGATGAGTTTCCAGTAAATGGTTTCCCCCTACAAGGTCCAGGCCATTCTGTCATATGCTGAGAGAATGGAGCGGCTGGGCTTGTTTAGTCTGGAATTTAGATGGATGAGATGGGATGTTATTGAAACATAGAAGATTATTAAGGGTTTGGACACACTAGAGGCAGGAAACGTGTACGAGATGCTGGGGGGGTCCAGAACCAGGGGTTACAGTTTAAGAACAAGGGGAATACCATTTAGAACGGAGATGAGGAAACACTTTTTCAGAAAGATAGTTGTGAGTCTGTGGAATTCTCTGCCTCAGTGGGCGGTGGAGGCCGGTTCTCTGGATACTTTCGAGAGCTTGATAGGGCTCTTAAAGATAGCAGAGTCAGGGGATATGGGGAGAAGGCAGGTACGGGGGTACTGATTGTGGATGATCAGCCATGATCACATTGAATGGCGGTGCTGGCTCGAAGGGCCGACTGGCCTATTCCTACACCTATTGTCTATTGTTTGGTTTTCGCCGATGTAAAGGAGGTCACATCGGGAGAAGCGAATGTGCTAGTGGTGACCTCTGCCGCACAGCTGGCCCCGTCCAGCCGCTGGGATCAATGTGTCGAGTCTTGGAGCTCAGCTGGATCAGAGCGGGGGGGGGGGGGGGGGGCTTCTCATTAGGATGAAGTTCTGACTTCGGGGAATATTTACATGCCAGTTTGATACCAATCTGAAGGCCATGGAGTTTCACATTCCCATCTGTCAGAGCGCTGCTCCGCAAATGTTGTGTGCGTGACCAGGAACAGTGGCAGCATTGTCCACACAGATGAAGTCACAGATAATGTAAAAATCTCATCAACTCACTTCAGAGGTTTTATATATATTATGTCTAATACTTCAGACACACTCACCGCACACACACGCACACTATATATATGTATATGTGTATATATGCATGTGTGTGTATATATATAAATGTGTGCATATATATATATTTATAGGTACAGCAGGAAATCGACACTTCCATGCTGACCCATTGACACTAATCCTACATTCATCTTATTTTTTCATAATAAGTTCATTAGTGATAGGATTTTTGTTTTAAATCCTATTTGGTTAAATTGGTTATTTGTTGATGAAATATGCATTACAGATGAAGTCACTGCAACTCCTCCAGAAGGCTCTTCGTGTGTCTCCACTATAAAATGTGCTTTCCTAAATGCTAGCTGTATCTGTGGAGAACTTGGAGAAAGTCTTGTTCCCGCCCTCTCAGCTGCTGTTGTGTTTCAGGGTGAGGAGCAAGTGAATAAAACTAATTGGCAAAGTGTGGTGCAGCAGCAGAGGTGCTGCCTCACAGCGCCAGAGGCCCAGGTTAGATCTTGACTATAGCTGCTGTTTGTACGGAGTTTGCATGTTCTCCTTGTGACCATGCGGCCTTTCTCTTGGTGCTGCAGTTTCCTCCCACATTCCAAAGACCTGCAGTTTTGTAGGTCAATTGCCTTTTATAAATTGTAGATTGTCCCTAGTGTGTAAGATACTGTGGTGTATCTTAAGGTAGACAAAAATGCTGGAGAAACTCAGCGGGTGAGGGAGCATCTATGGAGCGAAGGAATAGGTGACGTTTCGGGTCTTGACCCGAAACGTCACCTATTCCTTCGCTCCATAGATGCTGCTTCACCCGCTGAGTTTCTCCAGCATTTTTGTCTACCTTCGATTTTTTCCAGCATCTGCAGTTCCTTCTTAAATGTAGTGTATCCTAATGTGGTCGCAGGCCAGCATGGACTTGGTGGGCCGAAGGGCCTGTATCTCTAATGTAAAGGAAAGTTTTGGATGTACAGCAACAATTGGTGAACTTTTTGCCTTGTATCTGTCATTGTCAGGTTATTGTCAAGAACCACTGCTGTGTTGACACGGTGATTAAAATTGCTACTTCTTAGCTGCAGGGCCCCCAGGGTCGATCCCGGTCTTGGTGCTGCCTGCCTGCCTGCCAAGAGTTTGCACATTGCCTCTGTGACTGAGTGGGCATCTCTTCAGTCACCACTTTCCTCCCATTTCCCAAAGGTGTACCGGCAGATTAATTGGGTGCAGTAAGTTCGTCGCAGTGTGGGTTAATGATGTGGAGGGATCTCAGGGAAGTTTGGCAGGCGTGGACGAGAGAATAAGCAGCAGGACTAGAGGGCGGCACGATGGCGCAGCAGGTGGAGACCCGGGTTCGATCCTGATCTCGGATGCTGTCTGTGTGGAGCTTGCACGTTCTCCCTGTGACCGTGTGGGTTTCCCCTGGGGGGCTCTGCTTTGCTCCCACATCCCAAGTTTGTAGGTTCATTGGCCTAAACTGCACATAGTGTTTAGGGAGTTGATTTGAAGGTGGAAATAACATGAAACTAGTGTTAAAAAAAAGCCTGAGTAACACAGCGGGTCAGGCAATGTTTTGGTTTGGGCCGCTTCTTCCAAGATGCTGCCCGACCCACTGAGTTGTAAACCAGCACCTGCAGTTCCTTGTGTCTCCATTGAACTAGTATGAATGGGTAATCAATGGCTGGTGTGGTCCGTGGGTCAAAGTGCCTGTTTCCATACTGGGCCTTTAAACTAAACTACAGTGGAAATAGGAGAGGGATAATAGGATTGATGCGAAAAGTCTCCTGGGATCCACATGAACCTGATGGCCCAAATGGCCACCTTCTATGCTATTCTAAGAATAAAAAGCCCACTCAGTGCCCAACGCCATCCAATCCAACCCAACTTCCGTACAACCCCATCCAGGCACGCCAATTTTGTTGGGGACGTGAGTGCACAGTACAGGCAGTGTTGCCTTTTTGAGTCTACAGTATCAGGAAAGGAAAAGCAATGCATTCTGAACAAGAAGAGGCCTCCAACCTTGCAGAAGCTCTCTAGCTCCTCGTTAGCAGAAAGTAGAAGACAAAACACATCGAGAGCTTGGGGAACGTATTACTTGAAAGATCCCAAAATAATTCACAACTCGAGAAACATTACAATTCATTGTGAGCAATCAAGAGGTCTTTGGTTCTGGAAAGAAAAGAACTGTTCTACCAGCATGTGATGAAAGGGAAGGGTACTGGTGGCTTCATTTGCTGCCATCAGTTCATTTTTCAGCAAATGTGACTGTATTTGATGGAGGAAGTTATATACTTTAGGGTCAGCAACAACCCGAGAGAGCCCCTCACGTGGCAGCTTTTCCTGACCCTGTCCGGCAAGGCCACACCTAAGGTCGGAAGACACCTCGCGGGTAAGGTCAGAGGTGGAGAGTGATGCGCCGCTCCAACTGTGAAAGGACAGAGATTCCCAGACAAGACAAGACAAGTGGTCATCAGTGAGACACTGCATACGAGAAAACACAATTGAATAAAGGAAAGGAACACGTTTGGCAAGGCAGCATGTGTATGGTTGTGGGCTGGCACTACCGGGTGTAATGGACATGCACAGTGATGGCTCGAGGAGGCGAGATGGCTGATGGGTTCAGGAGAGGGGATGGAAGGATGGTGAACAGGAACGACACTGCGACGACACGTGTTGACGGGACGACATTGGGATGCCGGAGGCGGTCAAAGTCACGAGGAAGCAACACTGCACACCACGTTGTTACACAGGTCGGCACAAGACGGGAGGTTCACACTCAGGCAGAACGGTCTGACCGCGCGGTGCGGGGCGCGCCCCTGACCCTTACCGCAAGGCCCCTGGTGCTTGACCGGGATGGAGATCTGCCCCAGGCACTCGGCCTGCTTGCGCTCGCAGTCGTTGCTGTAGCTCTGGCTGTTCTGCCCGCACACGGGTGTGTAGGCTCCGTCGCAAACGATGCGGTCGCAGGAGCAGCGCACGCTCCCTCGTAGGTTGAGGCACACGGCGCTGAACTTGCACTCCTCCTGACACATGTCTGCAACCGAGAGAGAGAGAGTAGATATTAATGAAGGCACAAAGTGCTGGAGTAACTCAGCGGGTCAGGCAGCATCTCTGCAGGACATGGATATGTGGCGATTTGGATCGGGACCCTTCTTCAGACTGACTAATTGTCAACTTTTGTGGTGTATGGGTCAGGGTGGGGGAGGGGATAAAGCTGGAAGAGCGGAGGGGCAGGACAAAGCCTGCCACATAATAGGTTGAAGGTAGACAAAAAATGCTGGAGAAACGCAGCGGTTGAGGCAGCATCTATGGAGCGAAGGAATAGGCAACGTTTTGGGTCGAATTCAGCTATTAATGAAAGGGTCCAGCTATTAATCCCACAGTGCTGCATCACACAGCGGAGGCAACACAGAAGAGATGCTGGCAATAGTCTCAGGTCGGGCTGTGCCCTCACCTATCTGACACTCTCCCAGTTCCACAATGGCCAGTAAAACCAGGGAATCAATGGACTGATTTTCAGAAGTGAATTTATATAGTTATAGAGTGATACAGTGTGGAACCAGGCCCTTCGGCCCAACTTGCACACACCGGCCAACATGTCCCAGCCACACTAGTCCCACCTGCCTGCATTTGGTCCATATCCCTCCAAACCCATCCTGTCCATGTACCTGTCTAACTGTTTCTTAAACATTGGGATAGTCCCAGCCTCCTCTGGCAGCTTGTTCTAAACACCCACCACCCTTTGTGTGAAAAAGTTACCGCTCAAATTCTTATTAAATCTTTTCCCCTTCACCTTGAACCTATGTCCTCTGGTTCTCGATTCCCCTACTCTGGGCAAGAGATTCTGTGCATCTGCCCGATGTATTCCTTTTGTGATTTTATAACTTCATAGATAGAACAGCACATCACAGGACCAGGCTCAAGGCACAATATCCATGGCAAATATAATGCTAAGCTAATTAGTTAAACTAATCTCCACTGCAAGCATGTGATCCATATTCCCTGTTCCCTGCATATCCATGTGCCTACCTAAAATCCACTTAAACACAGCTGTCCCTTTAAAGTTTGCCTTCCCCGCTTAATGCTAGGCCCTCCTGTCTTTGATATTCCGTGGGAAAATGGTTCTGACTATCTACGCCGCTCATAATTTTATATGCTTCTGTCAGATCTCCGCTCAATCTTTGACATTTCAGTGAAAAGTTTCGCCAAACTCATGCACCATAATCAAAACCGCATTCTGGCAAACCTCTTCTGCACCCTCTACAAATGCGCCAAGCATCAGATGAGGTTGTAGCTCAGGTATCCAGAGTTTAAAATAACATTCAAGAAACTGAATTCAATAGTTTAGTTTAGTTTTGAGATATAGTGCAGAAATAAGCCATTCGGCTCACCTAGTCCACATTTACCGGCGATCCCTGCACATTAGCATTATCCTACACGAGGGATAATTTTTCCATTTTCATCCCGAGGGCAGGAAACCGAAGTTTAGCAGGAAACCCAAGCTACAGAAACGAGGGATAGATTTAGGTGCAGGAGTAGGCCATTCGGCCCTTTTTTTTTATACCGCCATTCAGGCTGATAATTTTCCCCACCTGCCTTCTCTCCAACCCCCTGATCTAGAAACATCTAGGGAGCCCTCTTAAATATAGCCAAGAAACCGAAGTACCCTCAGAGGAGAAATTCCAAGATTCACCACTCTCGGTCACGTCACGTAAAACTCCGCAAAGACAGCAGCCGTGGACAGCCAGGATGGAACCCGGGTCTCTGGCGCTGTAAGCGCTGCAAGGCAGCAACACTACCACTGCGCCACCGGGCTGCCCTAAATCCGCATGCTGACCACATAACAAAATGGTCGGTGGAAGCCAATTAAAGTGAAAATAGTTGACTCCTTTGCTTCGGAACTGGGAAGGTCCTTGTTATCTGCGATTCACTGCTCTGTGGCTGCCCCGGGTATTCCTGGGGCAGTCAGGAGGGACATCCGCTCTGAAAATAATTACCACAAAGTGAGTGCTCCCTCCTTAGGGACAAAGAGGTGGTGTGGCCTTCGGGACAGAGAGGCGATAGGCAGCTACTGGTTGAGAAGACATGTTCTACAGTAAACCCACATCTGCCAATTAGTTTTGTTTGAGGCAGGTGAAAAATAAGTCTTGAAGGAAGTACAGAGATTTAATGTCGTCCTTTCGTGAAATTTTCCAACTGGATAAAGATAACCATCTGATTAGCTGCTGTAACTATTCGACACATTTTTGAAGCTATATCAACCATGCAGCCCGTAAGAAATCGCTGAGAGGTGTGGATGTAGCCCAGTCCATCGCACAAACTAACCTCCTGCCATCCCCCCATGACTCCATCTATACTTCATGCTGCCTCGGGGAAAGAGACAACATAAAGAGTGACCATTAACACGCCAGTTATTTCTCTTTCTCCCCTCTTGCATCAGGTAGAAGATACAAAAGCTTGAAAGTGAATACCACCCAATTCTACCACGCTGTCATTAAACTACTGAATGGTCCTCCCATAAACTTGGGTGTTTTCCTGACCTTCCAATCTACCTTATTGTTGATCTTGCACTTTTTATCTGCACTTTCTCTGTACCTGTAACACTAATACTCTAACACTATGTCCTGTCCTCTAGTATTGCAGATTGAGAGAGAGATACAGCATGGACGCAGGTTCTTTGGCCCACGCTGACCATCAAACCACCCATTTACACTAAATCTAACCCAACTCTAATCTCTCCATATTGTATTCAATCCCATCCCGGGTTCTATCACGCAACTACATACAAAGAGCAATTTACAGAAGCCAATTGTCCTATAACACGTATGTCTTTGGGATGTCACAGGGGGAACATGCAAACTCCACACAGGCAGCAGCCGAGGTCAGTATCAAACCCAGGTCTCGGGTGCTGTGAGGCAGCAGCAATAATAAATAAATAAATACCAATACCAATTTTAAAGACCGTCTGGAGACGGCAAGTGCTCACCTCTGGGTAGACAGGGCCCTGAGCGGATTTTCTGGAGGTTGATGCCTTTCAAAGCACCCACTCTCTCCATGATACACTTGCTGTCGTAGGTCTGACCATCGTCCGCACACACGGGCTTATCTTCTTTCGGGCAACTTTCTGGTAGCGAGAGCAGGTTGGGTTTGCGGATTTTGGGCTGTACTCGGCACGCCTTGTTCAGGTCACTCTGGGCATCTTTGCACGGGTCTGCATGACACACAATAATAATAATAATAATAATAATAATACATTTTATTTATGGGCGCCTTTCAAGAGTCTCAAGGACACCTCACAAAGATTTAGCAGGTAGAGGAAAAACATGTAAGGGGAATGAAATAATTAGTAGAGACATGACTAGTACACAAAGTAAAGACAGAATTCAATTCAAAACACAATATGAGGTAATTAATGCACAGATGAAAAGGGAGGGGGTCGTGGGGCTAAGGATAGGCAGAGGTGAAGAGATGGGTCTTGAGGCGGGACTGGAAGATGGTGATGGACACGGAATTGCGGATCAGTTGGGGGAGGGAGTTCCAGAGCCTGGGAGCTGCCCTGGAGAAGGCTCTGTCCCCAAAACTGCAGAGGTTGGACTTGTGGATGGAGAGGAGACCGGCTGATGTGGATCTGAGGGACCATGAGGGTTAGGTAGGGGGAGAGGAGGTCAGTGAGATATGGGGGGGCCAGACAGTGGAGGGCTTTGTAGGTGAGGATCAGGATTTTGTAGGTGATCCGGTGGGAGACGGGAAGCCAGTGAAGTTGTTTGAGGACTGGAGTGATGTGATGCCAGGATTTGGTGTGGGTGATGAGTCGGGCGGCTGCGTTCTGGACCAGTTGGAGTCGGTTGATGTAGGTGGAGCTGACTCAAGGAGAAGTGAGTTGCAATAGTCCAGGAATAAGCAGGAACACATCACTGAGGGTCCCCTGGACAGCTGCACCAGCAACCTACTGACCCCTGTCTCACCAGTCCCGTCCCTGCTCTCTTGTTTATACCACCAATCTTTCCTCTCCATTCTCAGTCCTGAGGCAGGGTCCAACCCAAAATGACAAAACAATTCCTTTCCACGCACAAATGCTGCTCGGCCCACTGAGTTCCTCCAGCAGATTATTGGTTTCTCCAGATTCCAGTATCTCCTCTGCTTCTGTAGAGACTAGTTCACTGGAGGTGTTTAAAGAGGAGGCAGAATACTATTTAACTAATTAAGCTATTGAAGGCAATGGGGAATTAACATAGAACAGGAATAGGCCCTTCGGTCCACAATGACTGTGCCAAACATGATGCCAAGTTGACCTGATCTACATTGTCTGGGCTTATGGATACATGGATAGGAGAGGTTTAGGATATGGGCCAAATGCAGGCAAGTGGAAGGAGTGTACAAGGTGCATCTGGATTGGCATGGACAAGATGGGCTGAAGGGCCTGTTTCTGTGCAGCATGACTCTCTATCCATTCATTCCTTGCATCTTCATATGGCAGTCTAACTAAAAGCCTCTTAAATGTCACTGTCGTATCTGCTCCACTAACCCAGGCCTTGTGTCCGGCCAGTCACCGTTCTCAATGTAAAACAACAGCCTCGCACATTTTCAAACTTTAAATCTTGAAGGCAAATCTTTAAATCTCACCTTAAATCTATGCCCTAACACAAACATGGAGGGACGGATGGAAGAGAATGTTATTGTCACAATGAATGCTGGGACAGGGGTGAAGGGTCAAGTATCCTTTATCAATATCAATTCTGTTACTGATCCAGAATCTTGATATAACCAGAGCCTCATTATAAGGAACCATAAAGGGGAGGGGGGGGGGGGGGGGGGGGGGGGGGGGGGTTGCCAAACTTTCTCACTCCTAAATAAGGGGCAAAAGGTCAAAATAAGGGACAAATTCCTGACGGCAATTTGTTGACCGACTCGGCCTTTGATGGGTGAATGATGAGTTGGCCCGGGTGCTGGACTGCACACAAAGCCCAGCCGGCGGGGCCAGCTGAGGAGTTTTGGTCCCAGGCGCCAGACTTTACGCTCGACATCCGGCACCCCATCCAACCCATGAACCGATGATCAGCCATGAGAAGGGTGTCGGCGGTAAGCGAAGGTCCAAAGGTCGGACAGCTGGCCGGGCTGCCGACCGACGGGGCCACGGGCGAGGCCCTGCTGCTGCACTCCATGGCGCTCCGACCCGACAGTCACCTCGGCCCAAGTACTAGCAGTCAAAGACGGGACAAGGGCGATCCCGTGTGGGAAAAACCAATTTAGCCCAATATACGGAATGTCCCGGCTAATAAGGTAGGATTGTGTGTGTTGTTGCCGATTGTCTGCTATATCCAAGTAAGGGTTTAGCATTACATATGTAGTAGAAGTAAGCCACTACAGTTGTTGGTTAAAACACAAAAGGACACAAAATGCGGGTGTAACTCAGCAGGCCAGGCAGCATCTCTGGCGAGCGTGGATAGGTGACATTTGGGGTCAAGACCTTTCTTCAGACCCTCGGTCCGGAACTGGGCCTGCAATCCAGGTCCCAGCCTGCTGGTGGACAGGGGAGAGACAAAGATCAGCGTTGGCAGTCTGGCCCTGCAGTGAAGGCCAGCAGGTCCATCCACTACCACTGACATCCGTTTTAAACAGGGCCGCTAAAACGAGTGTTTACTCTACTCTGAAGACCTGGTTCAAACCTTGCCCTGGCTCCTAAAGAGTACCGTGGTGTTGTGGTCAACTCAGAAGACCAGCAGCCAGGTCAGGATCATTGATCCAGAGACACATGTTCAAATCCCACCCAGCTGGCTGGGGAGTTTAAATTCAGTTAATTAAATAAAGCTGGAAGTTGATTAAAAAAAAGAATTACTCTCAGTAATGGTGACAATAAAACAACGGGATTCTTGTAAAACACATGTGGTTTAGGGGAAGAAATCTGTTACTCTCACTCCATCTGGCTGAGAATCTGCGGCTCCACATTCACCCCAGTTTGTTGACCCTTATCTACCGGTTTAAATCAGGGTTGGGCAATTAACGCTGTCATTGTCGACAACTCCATGTGTTATTCTTTTAAATTTAGCACGTCTTAATTCCTTTATGTTTCATAAAGCGTCTGGTTCATTTGAAACACTGACTACCTTTCACTGTCTTGAAGAAGTAGAGAGAAGCACTCAGAGGTTGTCTGGATGAATTGTGTCATGTAGGGCACAATGGCAGCGCAGCGATAGAGTTGCTGTCTTACAGCGCCAGAGACCCAGTTTTGATCCGTGCTGTCTGTACGGAGTTCGTACGTCCACACCGTGACCTGCGTGGGTTTTCTCCCGGAGCTCCAGTTTCTTCCCACACTCCAAAGATGTTCAGGTTTGTAGGTTAATTGGCTTGGTATAGGTGTACATTGTCCCTAGTGTATTGTGTGTAGTTGGGGTTAATGTGCGGAGATCGCTGGTCTGTGCGGACGCGGTGAGCTGAAGGGCCTGTTTCCGCGCTGCGTCTCCAGACTAAAATAAACTAAATATAAATTCGGCCAGGGGGCCCTTTTAGCAATTTGGAGATTCGCTCTTGGTGTGAAGTTAGAACTGTGAGCCCAGTGTGTGAGGGAAAGCCAGGATGGTGAAAGAGTATCTTGTGGAGACTAAACCTCAGAACGCCAAGGTCACCTGAACCGACCTCCGCCGGTGAAGATGACATTTTTATCGGTACGAATCACAGTCTCGGGATCTTAGGAATCTTTGGAGCTGAAATGGCCGCACAAATGTCCTCGATGTCAGTTCTGTACTCTTCAACAAATAAATAGCAAAAAAACTGTAGGACGGCTGGTTTATACCGAGGATAGACACAGAATGCTGGAGTAACTCAGAGGGACAAGGCAGCATCTCTGGAGAGAAGGAATAGGTGACGTTTTGGGTCGAGCCACTTCTTCAGACAGGTCTGAAGAAAGGAAAGGTCTCGACCCGAAATGTCACCTATTCCTTCTTACCAGAATAACAGAATACTATTGATTTGCATTTTGGACATCTGATATTGAGCTTCTGCCATGGCAGGTTGCCGGAGAGATTTCTTGTTCATGATATTGAAGGTGACACATCGTGATCTCTTCTCTATCCGCCGAGTTATGTACTTCTCCCCTCTAGGTAGAGAAGTGTGAAAAGGCACACATCCAGATTAAGAGACAGTTTCTTAACAGCTGTTATCAGGCAACTGAACCATCCTCCCAGAACTAGAGAGCAGTCCCAAACTACTATCTTCCTTGTTGGAGACCCTCAGACTACCTTTGTTCGGACTTTACAGATTTTATCTTGCATCAAACGTCATTCATGTTATTCCCCACATCATGTCTCTGTACACTGCGGATGGCTCGATTGTTATCATGTATTGTATTTCCGATGACTGGATAGCACGCAACAAATGCTTTTCACTGTACCTCGGTACACGTGACAATAAACTCAAACTCATTGCTTCCAGATTTCACGCAATAATATCCTTAAACATCCTTAGTACATCAATCATACTCTTCATCTTTGTCTTCTGTACCCACCCACTCCATGCAGTCTCTCCTCATCATTTAGCCTCTTTGAACGTTGATGATTAACGTGATCGCTGAAATCTGTATCCTCTACCTCCCCAAAATATCTAGTCCTTGTCGTTTTCTCGCTGATATCTTCGAGCAGGAAGCCTGAGGTCCCACTCAAAAAGGAATTTCTTTAGTCAGGGGGTGGTGAATCTGCACAATTCATTGTCACTGAAGGTTTCGGAGGGCAAGTCGACTAATATTTTTATGGAGATAGGTAGATTCTTGATTAGTACAGGTGTTATGGGTGAAGGCAGGAGAATGGGGTTGAGAGTGAAAGATAGAAGCGCCATCATTGAATGGCGGAGTAGACTTGATGGGCCGAATGACTAATTCAGCTCCTATCACTTATGATCTTATGAACCAGGTTCAGGAACAGTTATTTCCCTATAACCATCAAGGTTCTTGCACCGACTCGCACAAACGTATTCCTCTCTCAGCAGTGCAGGACTATGACCCACCTCATGCTCTGACAATAACTTGTTTTCTAATTGTTTTTGGCGCTAACATCTGTTTGCGCACAATTTTTTTCTTTTCACTGTCTTGTATAATCTATGTATAATTAATGTATAATTTATGTCCTTGTGTGTTGTTTGAGTCTTTGAACATTGGACATAGAACAGCACAGCACAGGAACGGGCCCATCAGCCCACAATGTTTGTGCCTCACATCATGCCAAGTTAAGCTGATCTCATCTTCTTGTATGTGATCCTCGATTCCATACACTTTCATGGGCCTGCCTAAAAGCCCCTTGAACGCCACTATCGTATAAGCCTCCACTACCTCCCTTGGCAATCAGTTCCAGGTGCCCACCGCTCTCTGTGTAAAAGAATTTGCTCCGCACATCTCCATGAAACTTTCCCCCTCTCACCTTTTAGCTACGCCCTCTAGTGTTGGCCACTTCCCTGCCTGTGGACACGGTGCCTGTGCCAGTGTTGGTGCTGTAAGCAGGATTTTCAATATGCCTGTACCATGGGCACCATGTTATAGGAAAGATATTGTCATGCTGGAAAGGGTATAGAGAAGATTTACGAGGATGTTGCCAGGACTAATGGATCTGAGCTGTACGAAGAGGTTGAGTAGGCTGGGACTCTATTCCTTGGAGCACAGGAGGATGAGGGGTGATCTTATAGAGTATATAAAATCATGAGAGGAATAGATCGGGTAAATGCACAGAGTCTCTTGCCCAGAGTAGGTAAATCGAGGACCAGAGGATATAGGTTTAAGGTGAAGGGGGAAATATTTAATAGGGAACTGAGGGGGGTAACTTTTTCACACAAAGGGTGGTGGGTGCGTGGAACAAGCTGCCAGAGTTGAGGCTGGGACTATCCCAAATTTAACAAACAGTTAGACAGGTGCATGGACTGGACAGGTTTGGAGGGATCTGGGCCAATGTGGGCAGGTGGGACTAGTGTAGCTGGGACATGTTGTCTGGTGTGGGCAAGTTGGGCTGAAGGGCCTGTTTCCACGCTGTATCACTCTATGACTCTACCTCACCATACCTGTGCACGTAACAATAAACTCGACTTGACCCTTGCTTGTTGTTGGATCTGCTCCCGCTCACTTACCGCAGTAGCCGTCAGACTTCTTGTAGATGTTCCTGTGCTGGTCGCAAGCGTGCTTGTTCAGCTCGCACTCGTTCCTGTAATCCCGCCCGTCGCTGCCGCAGACCATCTTCTCCGGCTGCCCGCTGCAGGAGGTGGGACACACGCATTTGGCCGACTGCCCATCAGACGACTGGATGCAGGAGCTGCCAAATCCGCAGTTAACCTCGCTGCACGGGTCCTTCTGGCCTGGAAAGAAACAAGACATTTTATTTGCAACAGGAGGTACTCAAACAATGTTTAATTGGCTCAACGTCATCCTAACCATGGAGCAGCAGTAGAGTTGCTGCCTTACAGCGCTTTCGCCGCCAGAGATGCGGGTTCGATCCCGACTACAGGTGCTGTCTGTACGGAGTTTGTACGTTCTCCCTGTGACCGCGTGGGTTTTCTCCGTCGATCTTCGATTACCTCCCGCACTCCAGAGACGTACAGGTATGCAAGTTAATTGGCAAGGTATAAATGTATATTGTCCCTAGTGTGTGTAGGATAATGTTAATGAGCGGGGACCGCTGGTCGGTGTGGACTCGGTGGGCCGAAGGGCCTGTTTCCGTGCTGTATCTCCAACTCAACTAAACTAAACTAAATCTTCTCTGCACTCTTTGCAGCGATGACGTTTTTTTTTTCCCAGTCCTGGCCACCACGGTGCGTTGAAGAATTAAACAATTCAGGGCTTTAAACAAGAATGTGTCAAAAATGGACACATAATTGGGAAGATTAATGAATTGCATATTAATTGATTAATATATCTGCCATTAAATCAGATGGTCTGTTCATGCTTCAGTACCAATACACACCTGAGATTACTTCTCCCACTTCCAGCTGACAGCTTCAATGATGTCAATACCAAACCCACTCAATGCCTTTAACGGCTAGCAGATGCAACTTCAAACAAACCTGATCCCAAATTTGTTTTAACAAATGATAGCAGTTGCTGGTGAAAAACAAAAGCACACAAAGTGCTGCAGTAACTCGACGGGTTAGGTCATAAGGTGATGTGGAGAGAATGTTTTCACTAGTGGGAGAGTCTAGGACTAGAGGTCATAGCCTCAGGATTAAAGGACGTTCTTTTAGGAAGGAGATGAGGAGAAATGGATTTAATCAGAGGGTGGTGAATCTGTGAATTATTTGCCACAGAAGGCTGTGGAGGCCAAGTCACTGGATATTTTTTAAGGTAGAGATAGATAGATTCTTGATTAGTACAGGTGACAGAGGTTATGGGGTGAAGGCAGGAGAATGGTGTTCGGAGGGAGAAATAGATCAGCCATGATTTAATGGCGGAGTAGACTTGATGGTCCGAATGGCCTAATTCTACTCCTATTCCTTATGAAGTGCAAGTGGAGGGCCATATTATTCTATTATCACTTTAGCATGAGGGTTAGAAACAAGAAACTGCAGATGCTGGTTTACACAAAAGGATGCAAAGTGCTGGAGTCACTCAGGCAGCATCTCTGGAGAACATGGATAGGCGATGATTTGGGGTGGGAACCTTCTTCAGACTGAAGAAGTGTCCTGACCCGAATCATCACCTATCCATGTTCTCCAGAGATGCTGCCCGATCCGCTGAGTTACTCCAGCACTTTGCGGTCTGATCCCAGCCAGCCATCTTCTCACAGAGCTATAGAAACCACAACAAAGATGGAAACCATTGATCCAACATTAAACGCCATTTATTTTAGATCTAATGGATCTACATACACATCCAGGTACTGTTTATTTGCAGAGGTGATGTTTGTCTACACTGCTCTTTCAGAGAGTCACTTCCTCAGTTCCAACATCTTATTGTCCACCATATTAAATACACAAACCCTTCTCCTCTCTGCCTCTTCAGCCGAATCACCTCATCCCACATCTTCTGGTGGTGGACCTCCCAACTACAGGTAACAGCTACTTCATCAAAGGAAAGGGCAGATTGAATCGCAGATACATGAATTCCAAAATGCCACATAATTTGATTTAATCTGCCTCCAATCTTGTCTATTCTAGGTTCAAGAACCCCAACCAGACAAAAAAACATTGTCTGGGGCCAATCCGAGCACCTTCAATGTACATTCCTGCGCAATGAATAATTAGGGTGGCACAGTGGCACAGCGATTGAGCAACTACCTTAAGGCCCTGTCCCACTTTCCCGAGTTACTCACGAACTCTCCCGAGTTTTCCCCTTGATTCGAACTCGGAGAATTACGGTAATAGACGTTCGTAGGTACTCGGGGCTATTTTTTGTTGAAAAAACGTCCCAACTTACCTGATGCCCCGAGTTCCTGCGGCTGGCATTACGAGCCGCTACAAAACATCTACGGGTTCGCTACCGACATTCCACGACATTCCCCGAGTTCGAATCAAGGGGAAAACTCGGAAGAGTTTGTGAGTAACTCAGGAAAGTGGGACAGTGCCTTTACAGCGTTGGAGAACCGTGTTTGATCCTTACTGCTGGTACTGTCTGTACGGAGTTTGCACGTTCTCCCTGTGTCCTGCATGGGGTTTTCTCTGAGAACTTCACTTTCCTCCCACACTCTAAACACGTACAGGTTTGTCGGTTGATTGGCTTGGTGTAAATGTAAAATTGTCCCTAGTGTGTGTAGGGTAGCGCTAATGAGCGAGGAACGCTGGTCGGTGCGGACTCGGCGGGTCGAGGTTCCTGCTTACGCGCTGCATCTGTAAACTAAATTAAACATCTCGATCCAGGCTCTGTAAAGCTCACAATATCAGCGCCACCTCTGAGCACCTGCTAAATGTAAATACTCAGAGGATTATTGAGTAAATCTTTCGATTAGCGAAGTGTTTAACGTTACTCAATGCTGTCTCAAGTGATCTTTCCATTGCCGGCGAGAAACAATACAACTGATTAACAGAAGATTTACCAATACATCTCGCTGGGATAAATACAGCGAGGAATAAAGATTATAGGTGAAGATAGACACAAAAAGCTGTAGTAACTCAGCTGGTCAGGCAGCATCTCTGGAGAGAAGGTGACTTTTCGGGTTGAGACCTGAAGGGTCTTGACCCAAAACGTCACCTATTCTTTTTTTCCAGAGATGCTGTCTGACCCGCTGAGTTACTCCAGCTTTTTGTGTCTATCTTAGGTTTAAACGACCATCTGCAGTTCCTTCCTACACAAAAATAGTTGGGTGGCTGGGAGTTTCAAGCAGACTGGGGTCAGATCAAGGCACTGCTCTGGACTTTCATCCAAGGTGTAAATTCAATCAAACACTAAAGGGCCCTTGCCACGAGCATGCGACTCCATGCAACAAGCGCGACCTAAAGGGCCAGTCCCACCAGCATGCATCTGCATGCGGCAAGCGCGACCTAACGTGGTCGCTTGAGCTGTACGTCCTCGTGGGACCAGTCCCACTTCGATCGTATGGAGTTGTGCGGAACTGGTCCCAACATCGTGCGGGGCTCCGAAAAACTGACCGTGTTCAAAAATTCTGCGGGGAAACGGCCTGCCGGCCCGCAGCCGCCTCAACGTCATACATCACGCGCGAACTTCCCGCGGACTTCGCTCGCACTTCATGTCATTCACTCGACAAGCGCGGCCCCCGCTTCTGGTTTGATTGTGCTTGCCCCATGCAGGCGCATGCTGGTGAGACCAGCCCTTTAGGTCGCCCTTCGGCCCACCTTAATCGTGCTGTACCAAGTTGGCATACAGGCTAGTCCCATTTACCTGCACTTGGCCCATTGCCCTCTAAACTTTTCCAATCTATATATCTGTCTGAATGTCTTAAAACTTCTTATTGTCTGCAGATGTTCTCGCATGTGGTTCCGTTGCGATCAGGGATGGACTCTCACCTATCCGAACCCTGTAATAGAGTGTGCAATGCACTGTCCAACAGCGTGATTGACCGTGATCTTATTTAGACTTTGCGCTGACCAGTGATCACCCCGTGCACAAGCACTATCCTACACGCCAGGTACAATTTTCAATTTTTACCTGGGCCAATTAACCTACAATCCTGCATGTCTTTGGAGTGTGGGAGGAAACTGGAGCACCCGGAGAAAACCCACACGGTCACAGGGAGAACGTACAAACTCCACGTGCAGGCAGCACCCGTAGCGAGGATCGAACCTGGGTCTCTGGCGCTGTGAGGCAGCAACTCTACCACTGCGCCACTGTGCCAAGTCTATTAAAAGGCTTGATGGATCAAGTGGCCTTCTCCTGCTAGCGATTCACACCTCCAAGACTCTCAGAGTGGCCTCAGGATGAGTGTCGAATGTAGAACGAGTCTCACACATACGGTGCAGTGGAAATGAGAGCGCGGTGAACGTCACTCTGCATCGATACCCGGCCCGGGAATGATTGATGCCGGCACCGAGCCTCAAGCGCAGCATAATGTTTCATCTCTCGGCCCTGCCTTCACTTCTCCCCCCCCCCCCCCCCCCCAAGGGCGCAACAATTAAAGAAAAAGAAAATCAACACTCTTAACTCCAGGGGCAAGGGAAAGATAAATTTTCCATCTGAGCATCATTCATCAAACAATAAAACTTCTCCAGCCTGTCCCATCTGGTTTAAATCCTCTCTCATCAGCCAGCCGGCGCTGTGCGTGGATCTCTCCTCCCTACCCCCTGAGGCAGAGTCAATCTACTCTCCTCCATAAGGCAAAGATCCTCCTCTGTCCCCTGGGATCCTGATTGATCGCGGTTTTGATAAAGATGATAACTGTCGTTGATCACGTTGCCGTCTACGTGGAAGTCACCGTTTCTAGAAGATATCACGTGGAGTGTGAGGAGTCGCTCACTGTGTTGGAGGGAGGTCCTTTTAGTTTTAGTTTTAGAGATACAGCACGGAAACAGGCCCTTTCGGCCCATGCCGACCAGCGATCCCCGCACATTAACAATATACTACACTCACTAGGGACAATTTTTACATTAACCTACATACCTGCACGTCTTTGGAGTGTGGGAGGAAACCGAAGATCTCGGCGAAAACCCACGCAGATCAAGAGGATAACCTACAAACTCCGTACAGACAGCACCCGTGGTCATGATCATGTATTATCTTTCCGCTGACTGGTTAGCACACAACAAAAGCCTTCCACTGCACCAGGTGCACATGACAATAAACTAACTTAAATTCAAGCTCTCTCGAGGAACATTTAAATCTCATTCTAGGAACCCTCACCCCCCTTTACCACCTGTTCCCCTTGCAGTTTTGTAGGCTACTTGGCTCGGTAAAATTGTAAATTGGCCCTAATGTGCAGGATGTTCCTAGTGTGCAGGGGTCGCTGGTCAGCATGGAATCTTTGGGCTCTAACTTAATTAAAGAAGATGATGACCACACCTATTCAAATGAGTAGACTCTCTCTCCTATACAATATTTAGTGGGCATAGAATCATTGAACCATGGAGAGATAGGTTACAGAAACTGGCCCTTCAGCCCAGCAAATTCCCAGCAACTATCAAACACCCATTGACACTAATCCTAGCCAAACCATTATATTCTCTCGAAGGTTACACACAAAAAAGCTGGAGAAACTCAGCGGGTGCAGCAGCATCTATGGAGCGAAGGAAATAGGCAACGTTTCGGCCCGAAACGTTGCCTATTTCCTTCGCTCCATAGATGCTGCTGCACCCGCTGAGTTTCTCCAGCTTTTTTGTGTAACCTTCGATTCTCCAGCATCTGCAGTTCCTTCTTAAACATTATATTCTCTCCACAGTCCCATCAAGATTCTACCTGGACTCCAGTTGTAATCAACTTACTAACACATACTTTTCTTTCGTGATATCAGAAGAAACCAGAGCACTTCGTGGAAACCGACATGGAAACTGGCAGAAAATTGCAAACTCCACACAGACAGCACCTGAGATCGGGATGGAATCGGTGTGAGGCAGCGGTACCAGCTGCGTCACTGTGCTGCCCTCAATCACGAGCCCCAAATGGTGACCTTTCCCTTACACTGGGTCACAATATAAATCATGAAAGAGACGAGAGAAACAACGGATGCCAGAATCTTCAGTTAAAAACAAACATGCAGCAAGAACTGGGATGTGCTGCAGCCTGCACCTGTGGAGCGGAATGGACAGACCACGTTTCAGGTCAGGACCAGTTGATACGTTAAAAAAATATAAAAGCAGTTTGAAACTGAGGGAGAAAACAAAAATCACACACACTGATGCACACAGTCTCTTGCCCAGAGTCGATGAATCGAGGACCTGAGGACATAGGTTTAAGGTGAAGGGGAAAAGATTTAATCGGAATCTGAGGGGTAATTTTTTCACACAAAGGGTGATGGGTGTATGGAACAAGCTGCCAGAGGAGGTAGTTGAGGCTGGGACTATCACAACATTTAAAAGACAATTAGACAGGTGCATGGATAGGACAGGTTTGGAGGGATTTAGACCAAATACGGGCAGGTGGGACTAGTGCAGCTGGGACATGTTGGCCAGTGTGGGCAAGTTGGGCCGAAGGGCCTGTTTGGACGCCCTATCACTCCATGACTGTTAAAGATCAATCAGATTAGTACCTATGAAAGTGCGACATTCGAATGATCCCCAGGCAAAATGTACCTTCACTGCAAACAGATGAACATTTTAAAAAAAAATAAACAAATGCAAGTCCCCATTAAAATAACAAAATCTCTTGGTGTATAATTAAATGTAATTTGCGGCAGCTCGAGCAATTTAAGTGAATATTCTGAAGAAATATCACCTGTAGCAAATGTCCAATATAATTACCACTGTGGCTGGCTCTCATCGAGTCAGTGCTGGCTTGCTGCCGACGCAAACCTAACATTGCATTGTTATTTGACAGTAAACCTATTCTATGGCACTGAGAGGGAGTCAGGTTTAATTAAGGAGATGATATTCCTGCAGTTGGTAGATACGCTGAGTACCTCAACCAGTAATTATCAAACTCATGCCACGACTGACTGCTGTTTTTCACTCATGCCCATAAAATGCCACGATGGTTGCATCGTCAACAATTTAGTTTTGTTTCGTTTAGAGATACAGCCCGGAAACAGGCCCTTCCAATTGACAATAGGCAATAGACAATAGGTGCAGGAGTAGGATATTTGGCCCTTCGAGCCAGCACCGCCATTCAATGTGATTATGGCTGATCATCCCCAATCAGTACCCCGTACCTGCCTTCTCCCCATATCCCCTGACCGCTATTTTTAAGAGCCCTATCTACCTCTCTCTTGAAAGCATACAGAGAACCTGCCTCCACCGCCCCCTTCCACTCAACGAGTCCGCACCGACCAGCGATCCCCACACTCTCACACTATCTTACTCACACTACGGACAATTTACATTTTGTGCCAAGCCAGTTAACCTTCAGACCTGTACGTCTTTGGAGTGTGGGGGAAAACCGAAGATTTCGTAGAAAACCCACGCGGTTGCGGGGGGAATCACACAACTATTAATTTCTTGAACACTACACAATACTAACCTCAACTATGAACTTCTATAGGCTGTCTTTAGTTGCTCTAGGGATTTTGGTTATTTTGCATCAGTATTGTGGTTATTCATTTATTAATTACGTGTTATCTGTGTGCATTGTGTTTACAGGTCTATCATGCTGCTGCAAGGAAGAATTTAATTGCTCCTTGGCAATTAAACACTCTTGTCTTAGAGTCTCCAGCACACATTGCAACCATGTTTTTGAGAGGGGAAAAAAGATCACAGGGAAAAGACAGGAGAATGGAGCTGAGAAGGAAAGATAGATGAGGCATGATTTAATGGAGTAGACTGATGGACAAATGGCCTAAATCTGCACTATGTCTAATAGTCTTTTCATTGTTCCATTGTTCCTCAATCTACATTAACTCCCTGAATCCTAATACACCAACAATCAACATTAAAGCTAACAGATACCATTGTGTAATTAAATGTCCGAGAGTGTGAGACAGAGGAGTATTTGGAAAGAACATTTGATACTGAGACAGACGAGGAAATATCTGGGCAGTTAGCCAAATATCTAGTCAAAGATTAAGGAGATAAGGAGAAGCAGGGAGGAAGAGACCATGGACAAGGCAGCTAGCTGAAAGATGATCTCCAGTAGTGAAGCATTTAACATGTATAACCAGGGTTGGGAATAGGAGCAGGAATAGCCATCAAAAAACACTCAAAGAGTGGAGAGGTTGCTGAAAAGATGGAGATTACAGAGACAAGAAGCAATGAGGATTTGAAAACTTGGATGAGAATGAATGGATGATCAGTCACCATAACATTTAAGAAGGAACTGCAGATGCTGGAAAATCGAAGGCACACAAAAATGCTGGGGAAACTCAGCGGGTGCAGCAGCATCTATGGAGCGAAGGAGATAGGCAACGTTTCGGGCCAAAACCCTTCTTCGATGTTTGTAACTCAGTGGGTCAGGCAGCATGTCTGGAGGGAATAGTTAGGTGACGTTTCGGGTAGTGACCCTATCTCAGTCTGAAGAAGACTATCGGCCCGAAATGTCACCTATCCATTCCCTCCTCAGATGCTGCCTGACCCGCTGAGTTACCCCAGCAGGTAAACATAAAATGCTGGAGTAACTCAGCGGGTCAGGCAGCATCTCTGGAGAAAAGGAATAGGTGATGTTTCGGGCGGAGACCCTTCTTCGGACTCCAGCACTCCAGTTACTCCAGCACTTGGTGTTTTACTCGAGATTCCAACATCTGCAGTTCCTTGTGTCCCTCAATTAAAATCCATTTGAAGAGCGGATCATGTGAACATTGGCCCGTTTCCTTTATCATCGTAACTTTTTTGCATGTCTTTCATTCGTTTGTCCACATCTCTCGACATCACCGTCTGCATCTCATGCTTCCCTTTCTCCTGACTCTCAGCATGAAGAAGAGTCTCGACCTGAGATGTTACCTATTCCTTCTCTCCAGAGATGCTGCCCGACCCGCGGAGTTACTCCATGTGTCCCTCTTCATGTCTCTTCCAGGTGTGTGCAACTTTTCTCAGTCTATCCCAACAAACTCGGCTCTTGTTTAATCCATTGATTAGCTGCCAGCGACAGTACAACAGCTTTAATGCAGCTTAAGTTCTGAGAATTGTGCTGTAGAAATTCTCCAATAGCAATCCCCCTCCCCTTTAAAATGGGGTTCAAAATGTTAACAGATTCATTTGAGGCGAGATTCGATGCTGTCTGCCTCTTAACTCTATCCATTTCATCTGTTGAAAATCACTTTTCAATGCATTACAATTCTGCCTGTGATTTCTGCAGTGACACCCCTTTCAGTGAAGATCCAGATTAATACTGAGTCGACGTTGTGTTATCAAAAGCAGTGCGGGAGAAAGGTCAGTCCAATTTACACAGTAACGGCAGCATTTGAATTTCCGATCCAGCACACCTACAGCGGCAGCTGTGAGCGAGACACTAGCCCACAACCTCATTAACTTCTGCCGAGGAGCCGGATTCAGCATTAGCAGCTCTCTGCAGACGGACTGGGACTTTAGAAACACCATTATAGGAAATCCTATGGATCGTACAGCTCCCCTGCGACCCAGAGTGCAAATGGGTTGTGTGACACCATATGAATCATCAATGCTGACGATTTTGTGTGTAGCAACTGCGTCTGACCCCGCTCCTCGAAGATGATGCTCCCCGTCACTCCTTCCTCACCGAGACCTTGTGTGTTGCTCAGTCCATTCGCAAATGCCCTGGCTCTGCCCAGCAACTGTGTGTTCACGGCCCGGACTTCCCCGTCGGGACCTCACTATCCCGACTACCGTGAGAGGCAAAGGCAGACGATACGGGGGAACACACACCACAAATTTCAGGCTCCCCTCCTATCTTGTCTTCCGCAATATGTCCCCAGTCCTTCAACAGCACCCGGTCTAAATCTTGGAGCTCCCTCCCCAACAGCACAATGGGAGCAGCTTCACCAGATGCTGCTCGTACCAGACGTACGGTCATAGAGTCATGCAGAAAGAATCAGGACCTTTGCTCCAACGTATCCATGTTGACCAAGACGCCGCGTTTAAGCCAGTCCCATTTGGCTGCGTTTGGCCCACATATCATAAACGTATCATATCTACATATATGTGTCCACTTGTTTTTTAAATGGAGCAGATCTCTCCTGCAGCGTGGAGTCTTACTACCAATGCATGCTACCCTCGGGGTGGCTGCTATGGAGAGGAGAGGTTGCCCACCTCTTTGCAGAGATCGATTTGCCAAGAGAATCTGGAGGATGATGCAAGGGACCTTGTCATGGTGCATCCTGGACAGCTCTGTAACACAGGGCTCTCTGATGTATGGGCTGTTCTCAAGGATACATTACAGTGCTGCTGGAAAACCATCAACTTGCTCTTTGGTCAGTCCGAAACGTGTTGGTCTCCCAGCAGAGCGAGATGTCCCTCAGGAAATGTTGCCGACTGGCCTGCTCCAGACTGCAGGAGTACGCGTTGAGCTCAGTGCAGCCAACATCAACATTTTGTGGGGGAGGACCACAATCCAAGGTCCTTCCACTGCTGGACACTGAGGGACAGAGTCCGGTGGGACATTACCCCAGGGAGCCACATGAGTGTTTGTTTAAAGATAGGTGTGGACACTATTGAGTGTGACATTAGCGAATGTCTAGACATTGAGAATGTATGGTGTTTTTCTTTTATATGGTTTTTATTCTGAAATATATATTTTATATAAAATTTATTGTTGGGGAAAAAAGTTAAATATTTTTGTAATACTTGTCTCAACTTTATCCTCAGGTAGTTTGTTTTACTTGCATACTGTCCACTGAGTGAAAAAGGTTCTCCTCACCTTAAACCCAAGTCCTCTGGTTCTTGATTCCTCTACCCTTGAAAAAAGACTGTGCATTCACGCTATCTACTCCCTGCATGATTCAATCATGTACCCCTCATTCTCCTGCGCTCCAAGTTAAAAATGTCCTAGCCTGCCCAACCAGTCCCTTCAGCTCCAGCCCATTGGAGTGGTTCAAAATGGTGGCAATAAACCTCCAGGGGAAGCCAATAAATGCTGACACCCATAAATTTGCAAATTATAGGAAGGGAATTAGGCCATTCGGCCCATCGAGTCCACTCCTAATCCTGATCTCTGCCTCCTAATCCCATTTTCCTGCCTTCTCCCCATTACCCTCGACACACGTTCTAATCAAGAACTTGTCTATCTCTGCCTGAAAAATATTCACCGACCTGGCCTCTGTGGCAACGAGTTTCACAGATTAACTAGCCTCTGATCCAGACCCATGAGGGAAAGGACAGCCGATTACAACCCTAAAAGCTGTTTACTTTATCTTACCAGCTGATTATTTCATGGGAACCTTTATTGATTTGAGTCTAGCTTTAAATTCTAGTGTTAATTAATCACTTATATTTATATTCCGTTGTTGCCTGGGTGGAATTAGAATTTATATCTTGTTCAAGCTGCTAGATTCCAATCCAATAAATATAATGACATCCCAATGGTCGAGGTTGTGGGCTGGGTAAACCACCCCAGGAACCGGGCTGGGGTAGCCGTACACACTGCATGGCTACAAGAACATGTCAGAGGCTGGGAATCGTGTGGTGAGTAAGTCCTAACTCTCCAAAGCCAGCCCACCATCGACAAGGCTCAAGATAGACACAAAAAGCTGGAGTAATTCAGCGGGACAGGCAGCATCTCTGGAGAGAAGGAATGGGTGACGTTTTGGGTCGAGACCCTTCTTCAGACTGTCTTTCTCTGCAGAGATGCTGCCTGTCCTCGCGGAGTTACTCCAGCTTCTTGTGCCTATCTTTGGTTTAAACCAGCATCTGTAGACGAGGAAACACTTTTTCTTACAGAGAGTGGTGAGTCTGTGGAATTCTCTGCCTCAGAGGGCGGTGGAGGCGGGTTCTCTGGATGCTTTCAAGAGAGAGCTAGATAGGGCTCTTAAAAATAGCGGAGTCAGGGGATATGGGGAGAAAGCAGGAACGGGGTACTGATTGGGGATGATCAGCCATGATCACAATGAATGGCGGTGCTGGCTCGAAGGGCCAAATGGCCTACTCCTGCACCTATTGTCTATTGTCTATCTGCAGTTCCTTCCTACACACATCGACAAGGCTCAAGGCAGGAAGGAGTATGATGGAACACTCTGCACTTGTCTGGATCAGTGGAGGTTCAACAATACTCAGGAAGCTCATCACCACAACAGGGCACAGCAGCCTGCTCGACAGGCACACCATCCACAACCATTAGTTTACTCCACGACCAATGCACAGCAGCAGGAGTTTGTACCATCTACAGGGTATACCGCAGCAACTCACCAAGGCTCCTTAAACAGCAAAGAATTAAGAGTTGAGTGTGTTTAATTATGAATTAGAGCAATGAAATTTGCTTTCCAGACCAATGATCTCTAAGAGCTAGAAGACAATGGCAGCTGAACATGGGGAACCCGCTCACCTGGAAGATGGACACACATGTCATCCTGACATGGAAATATATCGCCATTCCCTCAGCGTCACTGGGTCAAGATCCTGGAACCTCCCTCCCTGACAGGATTGTGGGTGTACCCACCTATCAAGGACTTCCGTGACTTAAGCAGGCAGCCCTCCACCATCTTTTCAAGGGCAATTCGGGACAGGCAATACTGGCTCAGCCTGCAAAGCCCACATCCCATAAAATATATATTTTATAATCCCATGAAACAATTAAGATTGCAAATATTCCTGACAGCCAAGGTCTGGAAATCTCATGTTTTCTTTAAAACCTGCGTTATTAACTAATGTGTAGGATGGAACTGCAGATACGGGTTTATACCCAAGATAAACACAGAGTGCTGAGGTAACGCAGAGGGTCAGGCAGTTGCACTGGAGTAAAAGGATGGGTGATGTTTCGGATCTTAACCCTTCTACAGATTGCTGCAGATGCTGGTTTATACTGAAGATAGACACAAAGTGCTGGAATAACTCAGCGGGTCAGGCAGCATCTCTGGAGAAAAATATGAGACGTTTTGTGTCGGAACGCTTCTTCAGACTCGGGCTCAGAAAGGTTTTGGGTCGGAATTTGTTTTCCAGCAGTCTCAAGAAGGTTTCTGACCCAATACATCGCCCGTTCTTTTTCTCACCAGATGCTGCCTGACCTGCTCACCCCCCAGCACCTTGTTTCTATCTTTGTTATAAACCAGCTTCTGCAACTCGTGGTTCTGATCACTGGTCCTAATAAGTAAGTGGTGGAAAAGTGTGTCCAATTAAAGCGATCGGAACATCTTCCTGCACAGTGAACTCTAAATCAAATTTTAAATTGTAGTCTAGTAACTATGTCCTGGGTGGCCACAGTCCAAGAAATTGATATACAGGGAGTACGATCACAGCCAAGATATTCAATCTACTCTACACTTTGGTTGAAAGTTATTGGCAGTAATTTTCATAACACCATAGGTAACAAATGATAGTAATTGTACAGCTGGTGTGTGCATTTAATGAAGCAGCAGCAAATATTCAAACAACGCAAACTGGAAGTTGCTTCACAGTTGCTGTCATTATCCGTCTGAAAATCTTTACAAGTGGCAAGCTTTAACTAGACAACAAAGCTTGTTATGATCGGTGCAAATGATCTTTCAACGCTAAAGAGCTGCCTGCAGTCAATCAGCATAGAGACTGTCAGCTGAATAAAAATGAGTGTTAAATGTCTGTTGAGGTAATAAAAATATGGAAAATAGGTGCAGGAGGAGGCCATTCGGCCCTTATATCCAGCACGACCATTCATTGTGATCTTTCCCAATCAAGAACCCGTGCCTGCATTCTCCCCATATTCCTTGATTCCACTGGCCCCGAGAGCTCTATCTAACCCTCTTTTAAAATCCATCCAGTGATAGGGTGGACAGTCAGAAGCTTTTTCTGAAGATGGAAATATCAAATGCTTTATGGTGAGAGGATCAAAGTTGATCATGTGCAGGATGAGTTTTATTTCCACACTTGAAATCGAGGGTGCCTGTGACATGCTGCCAGGGGTGCTAGTTGAGGCAGATACAATCGTGGCATTTAAAGGACTTTTGGAATGGGCACATGAATGTGCAGGGAATGGAGGGATGTGGATTAAATACAGCAGATAAGAGTTGCTTTTGGTGCACTGTTCAGCACAGACATTGTGGGCTGAAGGGTCTAGTTCCTGTCCTCTACTGTTCTATGTTCTGAAGGAGAGTCTCGCCCCGAAACGCCACCTATTCATGTTCTCCAGGGATGCTACCTGATCTGCTGAGTTACTCCAGCACTTTGTGTCATTTTTTAAAATAAACCAGCATCTGCAGTTCCTTTGTTTCCACGTTGTTTTAAGAATGCTTTGATTGGTGACATTCTAGTGCTCTTCTCCTGAGGCTTTCTGCTCAAGTATGCTATATTATTTCAAAACCAATTACAGATTCCTTCTCTTCCATTATTTATGATAGGCACACCGTCTCCTGGCCAATTTCTTTGCAACCAAATTTCTCTCCAGCTCTTCCTTTAACTGGTGGTTTAAAATCCAATTTTACATTCCTCAAAACAAAGAAAAACTTCAATATCTACTGTTCTCAAGCATCCCAAAGCGCTTTGCAGTCAATGAAATATATCTATTCTTTAGTTTAGTTTAGAGATACAGCGCGGAAACAGGCCCTTCGGCCCACCTAGTCCACAACGACCAGTGATACCCGCCCATTAACACTACTCTACACACACTAGGGACAATTTACATTTATACCAAGTCAATTAACCTACAAACCTGTACGTCTTTGTGGAGTGTGGGAGAAAACCAAAGATCTTGGAGAAAACCCACGCAGGTCACGGGGAGGACGTACAAACTCCGTACAGACAAGTCCGAATCGAACCTGGGTCTCTGGCGCTGTATTACAGCAACTCTACCGCTGCGCCACCAAGCTGCCCGCAGGCATTGTTGCAATGTTGTTATTGTCTACAGCTTGATTGTACTCATGTATAATATGAATTGACTGGGCAGCACACAAACAAAGGTTTGCATTTCTCAGTGACAATAATAAACTTTTGCCAATACCAATAATGTAGGAAACTCAGCAGCCAAAGAAGAAGACATTTCTACACATCTCATTTTGAAATGACCAGTCCCTTGTTTTATACAGTGGCTATGTCTCCTTGTTTGTGACTTTCCCACTGGTGGGAGAATGGTCCTGACCCAAATTATCGTCCATTATTTCCCTCCCCAGATGCTGCCTGGCCTGCTGAGTTTCTCCAGCACTTTGTTCTTTGCTCAATATGCACTCGATCATGGAGTCATACAGCACGGACACAGGCCCTTCAGCCCAACCCGTCCATGCTAGCCAATATTCCATTTGGTCCATATCCTTCTAAACCTTTCCTATCCATATACCTGTCCAAGTGTCTTTTAAATGTTGTTATTGTATCTGCCTCAACTACCTCTTTCCAAACATCTACCAACCTCTGAGAGTAAAAGTTGCCCATTGGGTTCCTATTAAATCTTTCCCCTCTCAACTTGTCCTCTCGCTCTTGATTCCCCTACACTGGGTAAAAGACTCTGTGCATTCACCCCACCTTTTCCCCTCCTGATTTTACACACCTTTATAAGATCACCTCACAGCCACCTGCACTCCTAGGAATAAAGTCCGAGCCTGCACAATCTCTTCCTATAACTCAGGTCATCGAGTCCTGGTAACACCCTTGTAAATCTTCTCTGCATTCTTTCCAATGTAGTGACATCCTTCCCATTGCAGGGTGACCAAAACTGAATATAATACTCTAGTTGCGGCCTCCCCAAATATCAATCCTCCTTCGGATGTTTTGTGTCACCCGTCATCCTTCTAAACTCCAATACAAGGAATGCAAACTCAAACAGTCCACGCACTTGCTTTAATAAGATATAGGAGCAGAATTAGGCCATTCGGCCCTTCAAGTCTGCCCTACCAGTTGGAGCATGACTGGTGGGGCAGTCAACACCTTCCGGTTTCTCGGCGTCCATATCGCTGCTGATATCTGCTGGACAGACAACGCGACAGCGGTCATCAAGAAGGCTCAGCAGCGGCTGCACTTCCTGAGGGTCCTCAGGAAGCACAACCTGGACTCTAACCTGCTGCTGACCTTCTACCGCTCGTCCATCGAGAGCCTGCTGACATACTGCATTACAGCATGGTATGGCAGCTGCACCATGGCAGACAGGGAGAGGCTTCAGAGGGTAACTAGGACAGCGCAGAAGATCATTGGTTGCCCTCACCCCTCCCTGATGGATATCTACACCTCCCGCTGCCTTAGCAGGGCAAAGAAGATCATCAAAGACAGCTCCCATCCTGCGTTTGGACTGTTCGACCTGCTGCCCTCTGGAAGGCGCTATAGGTGCATCAAATCCAGGACAAATAGACTCAGAAATAGTTGCTTTCTGAAAATTATAACTACTCTTAATTCAAATTCACACATGCACTGACTTCACAGCCCAACACCCGGACTTCCATCTGTATATATGTATATATGTATATAGCGCCGCAGAATTGTGCACCCCCCCCCCCCCCCCCCCCCCCCCCCCCCCCTTCTCCCTTCTGTTTTTGTTTTTCTGTTTCTTGTTTTTTGTACTAAATTATATGTATGCACTGAGTACGAGCAGCTTTCAATTTCACTGTACATGTATAGTGACAATAAATGGCATATCTATATCTATATCTATGATTGGTTTTCATATTGGGCTACATGGCAACCATGCCAATACTTCAAATGCCGTACAAATGCAAATTGTTTACAGCCAGATGTTTTTAATCACTCAAACCAGTATTTGTTTTCCCAAATCAATCTCAGGACTTACCACAAGATCCTTTGCTGATAACCTTGATCCTACGCTGCTGAGTACACTGGGCCATTTCCAGCTCACACTCGTTGCTGTACGTGGAATAGTCCGACCCGCAGACCGGGGCCACAACAGACGGGCAGGCACCTCTCTTGCAGATACATGTTCCCTTGGACGGCTCTTTGAGATCCTTTTCGCAGACGGCTCCAAATCCACAGAGGACACCTCTACATACTGGGGGGGGGGGGGGAAGGAGAGAGAGAACACAGTTAGAGACATAATTTTTATCCAATGTTTCCAGGTTCTGCACCACTGCACCAAATTAGATTAGACTTCTAACACAAAATGAGAAGCCTAATAACTGATCAAAAATGTTCATCTCAGTTTATAAGTTCATAAGTGATAGGATGGCCTGATAGAATTAGGCCATCTGGCCCATCAAGTCAATCCCACCATTCAAACATGGCTGATCTATCTCTTCCTCCTGCCTTCTCCTCATAACCCCTGACACCCGTACTAATCAAGAATCTATCTATCTCTGCCTTAAAAATATCCATTGACTTGGCCTCCACTGCCTCCTGTGGCAATGTTACACTGGAAACGTAGACCAGGCCCACTAGATACAATGCTGCAGCTACATCAACAGGCAAATATTGGAAGCAATGATTAAAGGAATATTTATGCAAGTCTCTTCTGAAGACTACTAAATAAATCTGTATTCTTTTTCTTCTCAGGCAAGGATTCTAAATCCTAACCTAAAAGGCGATAAGTTCCTCTACTTTAGTTTAGCTTAAGAGATACAGCATGGATACAGGCCCTTCGGCCCACCGTGTCCACGCCGACCATCCACCACCCGTTCTATGTTATCCCACTTTCACATCCACTCTCTGCACACTAGGCACAATTTACAGAGGCCATTTAACCCACAAGCTGATATTTGACTTTGGTATGTGGGAGGAAACCGAGGCACCCAGAGGAAACCCACACGGTCACAGGGAAAACGTGCATCCTCCACACCGGCAGCACCTGAGGTCAAGATCAAACCCGGGTCTCTGGCACTGTGAGGCAGCAACTCTACCAGCTGCACCACTGTGCCGCCCCAATCACTCTCTACTGGTCCTCCCTAATTAATACTCCTCCAGCCTCTGGAAAGGGTAAACCATCACCTGTCCTGCTCACGATTTTAAACATCTCCATCACATCTCTCTTTTGTCTTCACGTCTTTCAAGGAAGAGCCCAGGGTTCTCCAACTTCTCCCCAGGTCCCACACAGTGACACCTGAACATTATCTCTGCTTTCTTTTTCGTTTGTTTGTTTTGAGCGGTAGTAGTGGATACCATTGGTCAACCTCATCTTCACCTTTTCAACAGCATTCCCGTCCTTCCAAACTTGCAGTGTCCAGAATTTGCCATGAAATTTGTGTTTTATATAAACATAGAACATAGAACATAGAAAATTGGTGCAGGAGGAGGTCATTCGGCCCTTCGAGCCAGCACCGCCATTCATCGTGATCATGGCTGATCGTCCCCAATCAATAACCCGTGACTGCCTTCTCCCCATATCCCTTGATTACACTAGCCCCTAGAGCTCTATCTAACTCTCTCTTAAATCCATCCGGTGATTTAGCCTCCACTGCCCTCTGTGGCAGGGAATTCCACAAATTCACAACTCTCTGGCTGAAAATGTTTTTTCTCACCTCAGTCTTAAATGGCCTCCCCTCTATTCTAAGACCGTTGGCCCTGGTTCTGGACTCGCCCACCATTGGGAACATTTTTCCTGCATCTAGCTTGTCCAGTCCTTTTATAATTTTATATGTTTCTAAAAGATCCCCCCTCATCCTTCGAAACTCCAGTGAATACAAGCCTAGTCTTTTCAATCTTTCCTCATATGACAGCCCCGCCATCCCAGGGATCAATCTCATGAACCTACGCTGCACTGCCTCAATCACAAAGATGTCCTTCCTCAAATTAGGTGACCAAAAGTGTACATAATACTCCAGATGTGGTCTCACCAAAGCCCTATACAGCTGCAGAAGAGGTTGTAAACTTAACGTAACTTCTTGGGATTTCAACACAGAACAGTACAGTACAGGAATGGGCCCTTCAGGCCATAATGCTGGTGCTGAACATGAAGCCAGGTTTAACTGATCTCATCTGCCTGTACATGATTCATATCTCTCTTTCCTGCACTTCCACCTGCCTATCTAAAAGCTTCCTAAATGTCACTATCCCATCTGGCTCCACCACCAACCTTGGCAATGCTTTCAAGCACTCTGTGTAAAAAAACTTGCCTGTACATCTCCATTAAAATGTCCCCTTCTCTCATAGCTGTGCCCACTAGTGTTGGACATTTCCACCTTGAGATAAAGGTTTTGACTGTCTACCCTATCTACGTCTCTCATGAGGTTATATACGTCTGTCAAGCATCCACTCAACCTCTGATGTTCCAGAGAAACGTTATTTATGCATCTAGTTTTAGCGTTTGGAATCTATTATTTATTTGTCTAAAAGTTCCATTAATTATTCTTGTCATCTTAGATTTTTGTGCACATATGAACATCAGCTCTCTCTGTTCTTGAACCCTCCACAGTACAAAGCATAATGATTTTGTTTTTTCTCGTTCTTCTGAACAACATTGGCGCGCACATCAATACTGAGTATCACTGGCAGAGTGCCCACCCAGTCTTACAAGGCGGAATCTGAGAATGTGCTGGCGAAGCGATTAAGAGGTAAACATTTGCCTCTGAACCAAGAACAGACAAGTTGGCCTGCACACACAAAGCGCTGGGCCCACACAACAGGTTGGTCTGCATCCAACGAGAGGAACAGGAGCTGAGTCCCCCCCTCATCAATCACAACTAAATGGAAGAGAAATAAACTGAGAAAGATGAAAGTTGGGCAGGCACTGCAAACTGGCAAAGGCGAGGAGACACGGCCGAGGCGACTTCACTCACTTAATGCTCTGCAGACAGATTTTATTTTTTAAAGAAGCATAAATTGTTGAATAATGTAAAGTCCACAAAAGCGGGCAGCTTCGAATTAAATTTATAATTCTGTTGAATCTTGACACATTAATTAATCATCCACCGTACATTTCCAACCTATTATGTTCACTTCCCCCTTTTCTCTTTCTTTGTTTCCTCTGCTCTGAACTTGCCTCTGCTTCGTTGCATTGTCGTTATTAACAAGGCAGCCCGTAACATCTTTGTTGCAGTGTGATATTGCTCATTACCCGGAGGACACGCTCATCCTCAGAGCTGACTAATCTGCCCTTTAATCTGACTGCCTGCTGTAACAAGCTTTCATTTCTTTGCGTTCCACCAGCCGACTGAAGCTCAATTATTCAGCTACGGCAATTTTGTAAATTTTAATACGTGGATGCAGGGAACTGGAAATAAATATTTTGAGTTTAATAATGAGGATCCATACCAATCTCCAGCCATAATTTCATTTCTAATTTATGTTAATTGAAGGTTTTATGGATTACTTAACCAAGGCAGGTAACGAGATCATTTCAAGAGCAGTTGTGATTTAACTCAATGTGGCATTGACTTGGAAGATTGGAAAGAGAAAAAAAGAACAGAAACTACTCAGCAAGTCGGGCAGCATGTGTGGGAAAAGACCCCTCATCTAAACAGGCTAGAAGAGGCAGATGGAAATCACGGTGGAGAGAGGAGCAGTTCTTCAAGCGGCAACGAATATAACAGTAAATGTGAAGCAGAAATACCCGCAGATGAAAGAAATCTGAAATAACACCGTAATCACTAGAAATACTCAGTGGGTCAGGCAGCATCCGTGAAAAGAGAAAAACAGTTTAGGTCTCAGTAAAAAAAATCCTATCAAGGAACTGTGCACATTTTAGTGTTTTAATTTGATTAATTGGGTACACATTCTAAAGTAGGGGACATATGTTCAGGATAAAGGTTTGACATAAACCAAAATGAAGAATTTTTGTCACAGAATCACAGAGCTGTACAACACAGAAACAGGACCTTTGGCCCACCTTGTCCAAGCCGATAAAGTTGGCATATAATGCTAGTCCCATTTGCCTCCATTTAGACCATATGCTTCTGACCCCCTCCCATCCATCGATTTATCTGCATGTCATAGGATAATTCAACAGAGGAACAAGTCCCTTTGGGCCACCAAGTCCACACTGACCATCCAGCACCCATATACACGCACCATATTTCCTTCTCCCCATCTTACTGTTGACTACCTCCAGAATTCACCATTCACCTACAATTGGGGCAATTTACAATGGCCACGTAATCTATCAACCAACACGTCAATTATTAAGAAAGCAGATCAGCGACTCTACTTCCTGAGAAGATTACAGAGAGTCAGTATGTCAAGGAGGACTCTCTCTAACTTCTACAGGTGCACAATAGCGAGCATGCTGACCGGTTGTATCGTGGCTTGGTTCGGCAACTTGAGTGCCCAGGAGCGGAAAAGACTACAAAAAGCAGTAAATAATGCCCAGTCCATCATCGGCTCTGACCTCCCTACCATCGAGGGGATCTATCACAGTCGCTGCCTCAAAAAGGCTGGCAGCATCATCAAGGACCCACACCATCCTGGCTACACACTCATCTCCCCTCCACCTTCAGGTAGAAGGTACAGGAGCCTGAAGACTGCAACGTCCAGGTTCAGGAACAGCTACTTCCCCACAGCCACCAGGCTATTAAACTCAAACAAATCTCTGAACATTAATAGACCATTATCTGTTTATTTGCACTTTATCTGCTTATTTATTGATGTGTGTATATATTTATATAATGGTATATGGACTCACTGATATGTTCTGTATTTATGCCTACCATATTTTGTTGTGCTGAAGCAAAGCAAGAATTTAATTGTCCTATCTAGGACACATGACAATAAACTCTCTTGACTTGACTCTCGACTTGACTTGAGGCTACCTAATACATCACACTAACCAGACTCCCCCCCCTCCATCATCGCCATCTACCTGCCTTGAAAAGTAGCCGATATTATCAAGGATCACTCATACCCCAGTTATTCTCCATTGTCCCCTCTTCCATCGGGCAGAAAGTTTAAAACCTTGGATGCACTTACCAACAAATTATTCCCCGCTTTATAAGACTATTTTGATGGACATCTCATATGCTAAAGATTCCCGGTGTTCCAAGCTACCTTCCAGCAGTCTCTGAATTTGTTTTCTTTTCATCTGCACTTTCCTTGTAGCCATAACACTATAAACGCGCTCTATTTATTGTATCTTGTTGCATTCATGTTTGGTATGACCCATCTGGCTAACACGTAAAATAAAAATCTTATTGCATCTTGGTATGCATCTTATTGCATCTTGGTTGGATGGTCAGTGGTAAAACTAACCCTGCTGGGCCTAACACGTACCCTGTGTCACTGGATCTTGGATTGCAGAGAGACCACAGTCAGTAAGACAATGATGAACTGATCACAAGCACCGACCACTCAAGAGGCTGTGTGCAGCTGTACACATTTAGATTGCTGTTCTGACAAGGTACAGAGTGGTGCCACACAGTCAGGAGATACTCACAGCTATAGTTGGAGAAGTGGTATTGGTTTATTAGTGACAGGTGTACAGGGAAATGCTATCCAGTCAAATTAAAGCACACTATACATGAGTCTAATCAAGCCATTTGTACACAAGTCCAACATGTCATGGAATGAGAAAAATTACCAGAGTGCAGAATATATAGTAACAACATCACAGTGTTACAGTTGCAAAGAAAAAAGCCCAAGTTCCCCAATGAGGTAGGTTGGAAGATCGTGTCTACACCCTAGGTAATAGGAGGTACATTCAGTTTAGTTTAGTTTAGTTTAGAGATACAACATGGAAACAGGCCCTTTGGCCCACTGAATCCGCACCGACCAGCAATGCCCGCGAGTTAACACTTTCCTACACACACTGGGGACAATTTACATTTATACCAAGCCAATTAGCCTACCAACCTGTACATCTTTGGAGTGGAGGAAGATCTCGGAGAAAACCCATGCAGGTCATGGGGAGGATGTACAAACTTCATCCAGGCAGCACATGTAGTCGGTACTGAACCCGGGTCACCGGCGCTTGTAAGCGCTGTAAGGCAGCAACTCTACTGCTGCACCACGAGGAAGAATGTGGTGGCACGTGCCTTCTGTGCAGAGCTGCCAAGTTTTGTCAGAGCATTTCAGTATTCTAGTACCCGAAAATCTGTATTTTGCTGAGGAAATCAGTATTTTTACGCAGTGCCATTTTGCGGAAAAATATTTTGTTTTTTTCTGTGAGGTCATACCCATGTAAAAGTACAAGTGCATAACTTTGTTACCAATTGACGTCTTCTACACACCTTATTTGACAGTACATTCATTGCCATCTCTTTGTATATTTCTGTTTGAACGGCTGCTTCCTGCTTTTAGCACCAGATGATGATGTAGAAGCCATTTTGGAAGCCTCCCTCTCCCTCCCTCGTTCTCTCTCCCTCCTTCCTCTCTTTTCCTCTTTCCCTCCCTCCCTCTCTTCCCTCCCTCCCTCCCTCTCTCCTTCTCCCTCTCTCCTTCTCCCTCCCTGAACGAACAGTCTGTGACCCATAGCGCTTTGGCTGCAGCGCTATGTGTAAAGCCCCTAGCGCTATGTGTAAAGGCAATAGCACTACAGCTGTGTGTAAAGGCAATCGCGCTGTCCCTTTAAATTCCCACCCGCTAAACTGACAGCGCTGTTTAAACCTATAGCGGGGCATTCAGATCAAAGCTTACAAAAATAATCATCCAGATCTTCAAATGTAAAATACTAATAGATTTAATCTGCTATAATTTTTAGAGTTACAGTGTGACTTTTTACATTCTTGCATTTTTTAAGCAGCAAGAAGAAACAGGAAGTTGGGCTCAATTTTAACAAATCCGTATTTTACAAAGCAAATCTGTACATCCATATTCTTATCGCATTTCCGTACAAAATACGGAAAATCCGAACTACTAGGCAGCTCTGTCTGTGTGTCTTCTGCCCAAGGTGAGAGGGGAGAAGAGGGAAGGACTGGGGTGAAAAAGGATTGTGTTGGCTGTATTTCCGAGGCAGCACAAAGTGTAGTTGGGGTCAATGATGGTGAGGCTGGCTGCACTGGGCTTTAATCCCACCCGCTACTGAGTTGTGATGTTAAACCTATCTGGGGCATCTGTAAAAGTTACAAAGTGTCATCCAAGGCAGTTACAGTGGCACTTTTTACATTCTTGCATTTTTTAGCAGCAAGATGAAACAGGAAGTTGGGCTCATTTTTAACAAATCCGTATTTTACAAAGCAAATCTGTACATCCATATTCTTATCGCAAAATACGGAAAATCCGTACTACTAGGCAGCTCTGGCTGTGTGTCTTCTGCCCAAGGTGAGAGGGGATAAGAGGGAAGGACTGGGGTGAAAAAGGATTGTGTTGGCTGTTTTTCCGAGGCAGCACAAAGTGTAGTTGGAGTCAATGATGGTGAGGCTGGCTGCACTGGGCTACATCCCATACTGAGTTGTGATAGGATATTTTCTCTGGTGCATCTGTAAAAGTTGGTAAGTGTCATTGAAGCTACCAGAGAGTCGGAGGCTCCAACGGCAGGTCTGTGGACGGTGGCACCGGGAGCCCGCGGGTCCCTGGAGGGAGACCGCTTTTCAGGGCTCTCGCAACGGCGACTTCTCCCGCCCGAGTTGCGGGGTCGAAGAGCTCCTGGAGCGGGGCCTTTACAGCACCACCCCGCGAGGCTTGGAATGGCCTCGGGACTCTGCGAGCGCACGCCGGGGGCTCTAACACCAAGACCCGGTGTGCGACTCGCATCACCCGGCGTGGCTTTAATGGCCGCGGGACAATCGCCATCGCCAGCCGGGGGCTTTGACTTTGACTCTGACATCGTGGGGGGGGGAGAGTGCAGTGGAGAGATAAGTGTTTTTGGCCTTCCATCACAATGATGTGATGGATGTTTATGTAAATTATGTTGTGTTGTTGTGTCTTGGGTCTATTTGTTTGTAATGTATGGCTGCAGAAACGGCATTTCGTTTGGACCTCAAGGAGTCCAAATGACAATTAAATGTATCTTGTATCTTGTATCTTGTATCTTGAAGACATACTAGCTCTCCTTCGTCTTTGGAGGAATTTGAGGTGTTGGTGTGCTTTTTATGGCTGTAGACAAAACGTTGGTGATATTTACATCTAGGAACTTGGAGCCCTCGACCATCTCATGTCTGGTACCATTGAAACCGAGGAGTGAGGAGTTAAGGTGATGCACTGGCACCCAGAACAGAGTGAGAACTGGTCTTCACTGGGTCAAGGTATCTGACCTTGGAGTCCCCTACCCATGGTGGAATATGTTGCATGGGTATACGCCAGTAATCTCCAGTATACACAAGGAAGATATGCATCAAGTGCCTTGCAAAGTCTACGCTGCAAGCTTCCATCAAGAGCTGGGATAGATTTAACTTTAGCCGGTGAGGTGATTTGCTTTTACTCAGTAGAAATGCTGCAAAGCAAGATGAGTTCAAGGCCAATGGGTCAGCATGAAGCGAGATGGATTATAATTGGTGTCTGGGAGTTATCACTCCATTACTTCCAGTCTCTGGAATAAATTCCATCATTTTGTCTTTTACCTTTAGTTATTTCTTAACGATTAAGTGGATCTGTCAGAAATGGAACGTTTAATAGTCAATTGGTTTCACCTTGTTCACACACTTTAGATTCCGAGCAGCTAGCCATGTCTGACAGCACAGAGAAAATTTGACCATTCTTCAGGAAGTAATTTGCTGCAATATTTTTATTCCTATTTTTAATTAAAAAAGTTGCTTACTCTAATTTCACTGCTCGACTGCGTCACTGAATCTTCGTGCATATTCTGCCGACTGGTGAGGCATAGATTAATAAAGCAGGTCCTTCGGCCAAAACCCATCCATATTGAGCGAGATGACCCATCCAAACTAGGCCCATTGGCCTGTCCCCGGCTCATATCCCTACAACTGTCTCCTGTCCGTGCACCCGTCCAAATCCCTTTTAAATGTTCTTCTAGTGGCACAGAGGTGCAGCGGTAGAGTTGCTGCCTCATAGCATCAGGGACCCGGGTTCGATCCTGACCTCGGGTGCTGTCTGTTCGGAATTAGCACGTTCAACCTGTGACCACGTGGGTTTTCTCCGGGTGCTCCGGTTTCCTCCCACATTCCAACGACGTGCGGGTTTGTAGGTCGATTGATTCTGTAAATTGTCCCTAGTGTGCAGGATATAACTAGTGTAAAGTTGATCACTGGGCAGCATGGACCCGGGGGCCACAGGGGCTGTTTCCGCAAAATATCTCTAAACTAAACTACCTGCCCCAACTACATCATCTGGCAGCTCGTTCCATATACCCAGTTAAACACTTGCTCTTCAGGCTGCGATTAATCCTTTGCCCCCTCTCCTTAAACCTATACCTTCTTATTTCTTGATTCCCCAACCTTGAGTAAACAACTGCGCATTTCAAAGGTTTCAAAGGTCTTTTATTGTCACGTATACCAATTAAGGTGCAGTGATATTCGTATTACCATATAGCCATACTTAAAAAAGCAACAAGACACACAACTAAATAAAAGTTAACATAAATATCCACCACAGCGGATTCCCCACATTCCTCACTGTGATAAAGTCTAATCTTCTTCCCTCATTTTGTCACTTCTTTGTAAATCTTCTCTGTTCTCTTTCCAGCTTGACATCTTTTCTATAACATGGTGCCCAGAACTGCACACAATACTCTGAATGCGTCCTCACCAACATCTTATACAACTGCAACATGACCTCCCAACCTCTATACTCACCTCCCAACTTCTATACTGGAGTATATGCTGGAGTATCTCAGCGGGTCAGGCAGAATCTCTCGAGAAAAAGAGAATAAATTTGGTTTTGGATGAGAATGCTTCTTCAGACTGGATGGCATAAAGCAGCATCCCCTCAGGTGGAGTGTGAAAAAGATGATTGGTTCAGGAGTTGGATAGCAGTGTGGAAGAAGCTGTTCTTAACTCTGCATGTCTGAACTTTCTCCAGGAAGACAGAAGAGAGATATAGGAATGGCCAAGGTACCTGACATCTTTGCCTTCCTGATGCCACGCACTGTAAAGTTGGACTGGAGGGAAGGAAGTGCCAAGCCTGTGATGGACCGGGCTGAGATCACCAATCTCTGTTGGCTCAGGTGGTTAAGGTCAGGGCAGTTGCCATGCCAGGCTGAGATCCATCCTTCAGGATTCTTTCTATAGTCATCTATAGAAAGAAGAAGTTCAAGCAATAGTCCGTAGACATGCTGAATCGTCTCAGGAAAGTAAATACACTGAAGTACTTTCTTGATCTCCTCATCAGTATGATGGGACCGGACCACTTTAGACGTCTGGTGATATGGATGCCAAGGAAGGGGAAGCTGTCAACCATCTCTGCAGTAGCTGTGTTGTTGAGGCCAAGCAGATACAAGAAACTGCAGATATTAGAACACTGTGTCGGAGTAACTCAGTGAGTCAGGCAGCATCTTGACTATTAAAGATGTCAAAGGTTACAGGGAGAAGGCAACATCGCGGGGTAATGCCTGTATGGTCGTGAGTAGTCGCTGAAAGAGTCGTACCTTTTTCTGGTCGCCGCTGGATTTTCAACATGTTGAACGTTTTCGGTGGCCTGCTACGACTGTGACGGGTGACCGAAAAAATCACGTAAGTGGGACAGGCCCTTAAGGATTCCAACTCTCAAGTCAAGACTGCTTAATTGTCATATATACCGACAATGGAACAATGAAGCCTTTACTTAGAGCAGGATACAAACCTATAGGTGCAATACACGTAGCTAATATATAATAAATGAAAACTCAATAAATTGACAGCCACATTGTTAGCGCAAAACAACAGAAAAAAGAGTCCTTGGTTTAACCAAAGGCAGTTCAGAGAAGTTCGTAATTAAAATTATAATTAAGAGCTAGATGAATGTTTGGAAGAAGCTGATCTTGGACATCATGGCCAAGGTTTTCAGGCTCTTGTATCTTCTTGCCGATGGTAGGTGTGAAATAAGAGCGTGGCCAGGATGGTGTGGGTCTTTGATGATGCTGGCTACCTTCCTGTCTTTGTCCTCTATATAAAGCCGCATGTAAAAAAGGCCAGCCTATAATAAAGCAGCTCGTTCCATGCGCCCACCATCCTTTGTGTAATAAAGCTGCCCCTCATATTCCTCTTAAATCTCCCCCCCCCCCCACCCCCACCACCACCACCTTAAACCCATGTCCTCTGGTTCTTGATTCCCCTACTCTGGGTAAAGGAAAGCAACTGCAGAGAAACAGACAGACAACGCTTCAGGTCAGGACCCTTCGTCGGCCTGATGGACCCTCACATGCCCGCACATACCTAACCCTTGATCAAGACCCCATCAATCCGAAGAAGGGTCCCAAAATTAAATCTGTCCCACTTTCACGACCTAATTCACGGCCTTTTTTACTCGTGGACATTTTTCATCAGGCTAGAAAAACGCCCCGACCTACTTGATGCCACGAGTACCTACAACTAGCATCACGGCCTGCTACGACCTACCTACGACCTCCTGCGACCTCGTGACGACCATGCTGCGAGTATGAATCATGGTCAAACTCGGCAGAGGTCGTGAATTAGGTCGTGAAAGTGGGACAGGCCCTTTACACTGTTTACACTCAAATAATTTCCTATTTTTCTGCCACCTGTCATGATATCAAATCTTGCATTAAATCTTTATTATATGCCGGTCAAATTGCTACATTTATACTTTCTGTCTGCACAACTGCTACAAGGAAGCTACAATTGAAAGGTCATCAGGGTTTTAAATTGTTTTCCATTTAATAACTGCACCCATAAAGTGACTTTCCCTCTCCAATTACTTTGGCGCTTTCATTCTTAATTACAATGACGACTCCACTCCCTATTTACCATATTTTTCTAAAACATCTTATCACATTCACTGGGTCTCAGATTAGTTCCGCCTTACACCATGCAAATCTGATCTTGTGTTTGCTTCAAAAATCTACGCCTTCGTGTTTGAAGTTCTTATACATCTTCGGAAAGAACAAAGGCTGCTCTAAATGATTTGGCAGCAACTAGAATAAAATTGTCATTCAATTCCCAGTTGAAATGGGGATGGTGAAGGATATGGGAGGAGAGTGTGTGCTTTCTGTAGGACATGCATACATCTCTTCAAACCCAAGATAGACACAACATGCTGGAGTAACTCAGCGGTACAGGCAGCATCTCTGGAGAGAAGGAATAGGTGACGTTTCGGGTTGAGACCTTGCTTCAGACTTGTCTCTTGCGTTTGGTGCTCCTGTTGTGGCCTCCGTTGCATTGGCGAGACCAAGCATGGACTCCGCAACCGCTTTGCTGAGCATTTGCACTCCGCCCACCTAGGCCTGCTGGATCTCTTTAGTTTTAACTTACCTTTCCATGCCGACCTTCCTGTCTTTGGCCTCCTCCATTGCTCGGGTGAGGCCACACGCAAACTGGATGAACATTATCTCATAATCTGCTTGGCTGGCTTATAGCCCAACAATATGAACATCGAATTGTCCAATTTTAAGTCATCCCTCTCCCTTATCTGTGCTCCCAACCCCTCCCCCTGTGCACCCATCCGTCTCATATCCTCCCCCATTTCAACTATGGTTCTCCTCTGGCCTTAGATTTCACTCTTATTCTCTCCATACCTGACACCCTTTTATCTCCTCTTTACCTCTAGTAATCTTCATCTCTGCCCATCCCCAATCCTTACTACCCCCCCCCCCCCCCCCTCCCTTATCTCTCCGCCAGGCTTATCTCTAACCCCACTCCTTTACACCTTTCACCCTCCTGCTACAATCAGTCCGAAGAAGGGTCCCGACCAGAAACCTTGCCAATCCCTTTCCTCCACAAATGCTGAGTTACTCCAAATTGATAGAGGTGCATTGGAGCACTGGAGGATGAGGGGTGACCTTATAGAAGTGCGTAAAATCATGAGAGGAGTAGATCAGGTGGACGCTCAGAGTCTCTTGCCCAGAGTGGGGGAATCAAGAACCAGAGGACATGGGTTTGAGGTGGAGGGGGAAAGATTTAATAGGAATCTGAGGGGTAACATTTTTCACACAAACGGTGGTGGGTGTGTGGAACGAGCTGCCAGAGTAGGTAGTTATGGCAGGGACTATTGCAACGTTTAACAAACAATTAGACAGGTACATGGACAGGACAGGTTTGGAGGGAGAGGGGCCAAATGCAGGCAGGTGGGAATGGTGTAGATGAGGCCTGCTGGTTGGTGTGGGCATATTGGGTCGAAGGGCCTGTTTCCATGTTGTATGACTATAACAATATGGTTATCTGCTTGCTCAAATGAGACGTTTAAATTAGGCTTTAATTTCCCACTCGATTGACTGAAAAAATACAATGACAAGGTTATTTTTTTTAAAAAGGCACATTATTCCTCTGGTCATCCTTCACAACCAGTTTGCTTGAACCAATGTATATAAGATCTTGTGGGAGTGAATGGTATTAGTGTTTAACAAATGTAGGGGGTGTAAAGTGCGGGACATAGAGGTATAGAGAGGCATCATGTGTAGGGAGGAACCGCAGATACTGGTTATACACCGAAGATAAGACTCAAAATGCTGGAGTAACTCAGCGGGACATGTAGCATCTCTGGAGAGAAGGAATGGGTGTCGTTTTGGGTCGGGAACTTTAGTCTGGAGATATGGAATGGGGAAGGTGTGATAATGACAGATCTAGGCAGACGAACATAAGGAAATGTAGAATGGTTCATTGTTAGCTGAGGGGAAGGTGACAAGGAGGCATACAATCGGTAAAAGTAATCAGAAGGAAAGTGGAACTAGTCGGAGAACTAGGATGGCGGTAGGGACTTGAAGTTAGAAATATCGGTATTCATACCCCCGGGTTGCACGCTGGCCGAGTAAAATACGAGATGCTGTTCCTCCAATTTGCGTTGGGCCTCACTCTGACAATGGAGGAGGCCCAGGACAGAAAGATCAGTGTGGGACTGGGAGGGGGATTAAAAATGTTTAGCAATGGGGATCATCGCGTGGTCTGGGGCGTCTGAGCGGAGGTGTTTCAGTGAGCATGGAGGTGTTCACTCTGACAATGGAGGAGGCCCAGGACAGAAAGATCAGTGTGGGACTGGGAGGGGGATTAAAAATGTTTAGCAATGGGGAGATCGCGTGGGTCTAGGCGGACTGAGCGGAGGTGTTCAGTGAAGCATCGGCGAGCCTGCACTTGGTCTCGCCGATATATAGGCATCATCTCAGCCTTGTGGTCACGGGGAACGTAAACTCCAAGGTGCCGACACTGGACTGCGGCTCAGTTTAGAAGCCAGGCCGGCGTGTTGTTTTTTTTTCGCATTGGAAGCTGTTGCTCCAACCACATGATTAGCAGCAGCTGGCAAATGACCTAGAAACATAGAATGTAACTTCTATTTATAGAGCGCCATCAAAGACCTCGATACATCCCAAAATGCTTTTCCACTTATGAAATACCTTTGAATGAAGTCACTAATATAATGTCAAATAGAAAATGCAGTTCCCTCGTTTCCAGTCACGTCTGGATAGATCGCTTTGGTGGCACTGATCGAGGCGCTGATTGAGGTTAATATTGATCAGGGCACGGGGGAAAACTCAATCCCTTCTGAAATAATGATGTTGCATTTTTAAGTCGTCTTGCCAGAGCAAACGAGGCTTTGATTTACCGTCTCATATGAAAGACAGGCAGACCTCAAGCCTGTGTCGCTGCTCATTCAGTGACCTTCCCCCTCCTGTCCTTTTAATACCTTCATTTAACTAACCCCATGTTAAATACTTCAGCCAAATTGGAAATTGTGTCCATCTCAAGCATCGCATTCCTGAACCGTGCAGCCCCTTTGAGAGCGTTCTCTGAATAAATTCTCAACCCGCAGCATTTAAATTCTAAATTCAGAGTTAATTAGTTTGTCCTGGTTTCCAGGGAGAAAGGTCACATCTGATTTAACCTGTCAACAACCTGCCTCTGTTATTTAAAACCTGCCAGTCAAACTGAGATTGTAGACATCTCTGACTCCAATCCCGTGCATCACTGCTGCCTGCTGTGAGCTGTAAAGGATGGCCGGATTATCTCCCAGTATCCTGCACAGTCTCAATAGCCTTGAGACGTTACCTGAACACGTTCTGTAGAGTTATTGCCTGACCCCGCTGAGTGGCTCCTTTTGTGTAAACCAGCATCTGCATTTCTTTGTTTCCACAAAGCCCATCTGTAATTGCCCAGCGGCACAGTGTCACAGCTGGTAGAGCCGCTGCCTCTAAGCGCCGGAGACCCAGGTTCGATCCTGACCTCGGGTGCTGTCTGTGTGGAGTTTGCACGTTCTCCCTGTGACATGCTAGCTTGTAGATTAAATGAGGTTCTGTAAAAATGCCCCAAAGTTGCAGGCAGTGGGATAATAGAGCTGGTGCGAACCGGTGATCAAGGGTCAGCATGGATTCGATGGGCCGAAGGGTTTGTCTTCATGGCTGCATCTCTAAAAATATAGAATGGAGGTGAGCGACCTTAATTTAGAGATACAGCATGGAACAGGTCCTTTGGCCCACCTATCATCACCCGTACACCCAATCTATCCTACACACTGAGGACAATTTACAGAAGACAATTAACCAACGTCGGAAGGAACTGCAGATGCTCGTTTATGCCAAAGATGCTGGTGTAACTTAGTGGGCCAGGCAGCATATCTGGAGAAAAACAATAGGTGACATTTCGGACCGAAACCCTTCTTCAGATCCCGAAACATCACCTATTATTTTTCTCCAGAGATGCTGCCTGACCCGCTGAGTTCCACCAATATTTTTTGTCGACCCACAAACCCAAACGTCTTTGGGGTGTAGGAGGAATCGGGAGTACCCCGATAAAACCCACGCGTTCACAGGGAGAATGTGCAAACTCCACACCAACAGCATCCGAAGTCAGGGTCGAATCCGGGTCTCTGGCGCTGTAAGGCAGCAGCTCTACAAGCTGCACCACTGTGCCACCTCCTGTGCCATCCTTCTTGTACTGGGTGAAGGTGTTCCTACGCCTTCAATTACGAACGGCATTCCAGGATTCAGACCTAACAATGATGAAGACATCCGATTTATTTCCAAGTCTAGTTAAGGGCCTGTCCCACTGTACGAGGTACTTCTCCCGAGTTCTCCCCTGATTCGAGCTCGTCTAATGTATGTAACGGGTACGTAGCGGCTCGTACGAGTAAAAAATAACAATTTTTTTCATCACGAGTATTTTTTTATTCGTGGACATTTTTCACAGTGGTGAAAAAACGTCACGAGTTTACCGGATTTCCTCAGTACCTACCGTTACTCGTACGAGCCGCTACTTGTCATCCACAAGCTCCTACGTACCCGCTACGTACATTACACGAGATCGAATCAGGGGAGAACTCGGGAGAACTCTTGAATTACCTCGTACAGTGGGACAGGCCTCTTGAGCATCCATTTTGGAGGGAAACCTACGGTGAGTGGTATTCCCATTACCTACTGCTCTTGTTCATCTTGCAGGTAACGATGGAGGGGTTGGGTAGTGCTGTGAAGTGGTGTCAGTGTGCTAGGTGAGTGACTTTGAGTCATAGAGCTGCTCAGGGAAACGGACCCTTCGACCACTTTGTCAATGATGACAACATGAGCACACTTAGCTGAGCCCATTTGCCTGCATTTGGTCCATAGCCCTCTTAACATTTCTTTAGCATGGTGGTGCAACGGTAGAGTTGCACCAGAGACCCGGGTTCAGTCCTGGCCGCGGGTGCTGTCTGCGTAGAGTTTGTACGTTTTCCCCGTGACCTGTGTGGAATTTCCCGGGTGCTCCGGTTTTCTCTCACACTCCAAAGACGTACTGATTTGAAGGCTAATTGGCTTCAGTAAAATTGTAAATTGTCCCTAATATGTAGGATAGTGTTAGTGTGTACAGACAGGGTGATCGCTGGTCAGCGGGGACTGGTCTGAACTTAATAGAGATCAAATGGTCTTCTCACAATGGAAAAGAACACAGTGGAATGAAACTAGGAGAAAATAATAACATAAGAATGGAGAGATATCTGGCCCACCGAGTCCATTCCACCATTCATTGTTGTGGCTGATCTTCTACCTCAGTGCTATTTACCTGCACCATCCACATAGTTCTTGCTTGCTTTAATATCCTAAAATCCAGTAATATCTGTTCTGAATGAACTCAAAGGCTGAACCAACCCAGCCCTCTGTGGGAGGGAGTGACAAAGATTCATCACCCAAGCATTCTCCCCACACGCTGATGCTGAGGGAAAGTTTTACACAGGTACTGTTGACAAGCAGCTATTTAATTTGCCATCTCCAATACCTCCTGGAAGTCAATATCATTTAGATGCATCAGTACTTTGAATTAAATGCTGTCTTGGAATGCACTGGTGAGAAGGGAATGGTTTTGTTAAATAATTCTGTTAAATTAAGGGAGCTTGAGGATATCAAACCATCTGGAGAACGTGCAACTCATTAACCAACTGAGCTTCCCACTCGAAAATATCGGCTAATGGCGTGCTATTGTGAATTCAGGTCACTTTAACCACGAAATGTTTCAGAATTCGAAATCCCTAATCCTAGGGATTTACGCACAATGTTAGGGTTCTTGTTCCTCTTGCATTCACTCTATTCAGGGCATCACTAGACTACACAGTTAACCCTTTGTACATCAAACAAAGCTAAATACTGTACACGGTAAATCTACGCCAAGACAGCAAGGAAAATAAACCGCAGTCTATCTCTTTGCAGGATAGTCTGAGGAATTCTCTGCCTCAGAGGGTGGTGGAGGCAGGTTCTCTGGATGCCTTCAAGAGAGTGCTAGATACGGCTCTTAAAAATAGTGGAGTCAGGGGATTATGGGGAGAGGGGATTACTGGGGGATAGATCACATTGAATGGCCGTGAACGAAGGGAATGTCCTACTCCTGATTGGGGATAATCCCCCCCCCCCCCCCCCCCGTAAAAAACTCCATGATCACATTGAATGGCGAGTCAAGTGTTTCAAATGTTCATAAGGATCGAAGGGCCGAATGTCTACTCCTGCCACCTCATGGCTGTCTACCGTCTAAACCCATGTCCTGCCGACAACCCCTGACACAAATGGTCCATCCTGACCAGGACTTATATTCTTACTGGACAAAATTTGTAAACATGAAAGGTTTATAAGGTTGAACCCCATCCACACTGGCCACAGATGGCATTGCGAGCGGTGAGGTGACAGAAGACGTCATCTATTCCTTTTCTCCAGAGATGCTGCCTGTCCCGCTGAGTTACTCCAGCTTTTTGTGTCCATCTTCCCCTTATAACAGATGTCGGATATAACGGACGGACCTACTGGCCCATCCCCGGCTCCATATGAAACGCAAAGATAGACACAAAAAGCCGGAATAACTCAGTGGCACAGGCAGCATTTCGGGTTGAGACAGTCTGAAGAAGGGTCTCAACCCAAAACGTCACCCATTCCTTCTCTCCAGAAATGCTGCCTGTCCCTCGGAGTTACTCCAGCTTTTTGTGTCTCTCCTCGGTTTAAACCAGCATCTGCAGTTCCTTCTTACACAATGTGAAAAGCAAGTTAAAAATTTCCACTCAGCCTGCCCTCTCTCTTCCTTCTCAAGGCACAAGCCCATTGCTGGATACAATTCCCACCCGCCGGTAAACATGTGAGATTTATACGTTAGGTTCTGGCGAGGTAGTAAATCATAGGGGCTTCAGACACACTGCATCATTCTGAGCTCCCTGACCTCTCTTCTACCTCTGTGATAAAATGCAGGAGCTTAAAAGCTCGGATATCTAGACTTAAGAACAGCTTCTTCCCCACTGCTATCTGACTTGAACTAACGCCTCGTTCACACCCTCTCCCCAGAAGTGCAGCCATGCACATAGAACTTAGTGCAGCACAGGAACAGGCCCTTTGGCCCACAATGTCTGTGCCAAATATGATTCCAATATCAACTAATCTTCACTACCTGCAGATGATACATATTATTAGATTCTCTGGGGGTCGGGGGGGGGGGGGGGGGGGGGGGATGAGATTAGTTTATCTTAACATCTTGTTCGGCATAGACATTGTGGGATGAAGGGCTTTTCCATTAGTTTAGTTTAGTTTATTTCAGAGACACAGCGTGGAAACAGACCCTTCGGCCCATCGAGTCTGCGCCGACCAGCGATCCCCCGCACATTAACGCTTTCCTACACACACTAGGGACAATTTACAAGTATACCAAGCCAATTAACATAAAAACCCGTACGTCTTTGAAGTGTGGGAGGAAACCCAGAGGTCCTGGAGAAAACCCCGCGCAGGTCACGGGGAGAACGTACAAAACTCCATGCACACAAGCACCAGCAGTCGAGATTGAACCCGGGTCTCTGGCGTTGCGTCATAGTGCCCGTTCCTAAGCTGCACCGCTGCACCGTTCTATGTTCTAACCTCAGCCAAATGTTTCTCATTTCTTCCACCCTGCTCTAGTTCCGACTCCTCATCTTTCACAGACTAGCTGTGAAATGAAGGCTGTATCCTCTTGTTCAGTCAACAAGAAAATGGTCCCTGCATGTCTATTCCCCCCCCTCCCCTCCCCCCCAAACTCATTAATCATCCGAAACTCCTCGATCGCTGTAAATCACAGTGGATTTAGACAGGAGCGACACAGTTGCACAGTGTCTATGTTACATCATCAGCTTAAGTTGAAAATTATCATAAGAGTTTTCAGCATTTATTTCGGTTTTACTTATGGAGGATCAAATGCTTTGAGGAAAAAGAGGAATGCAAAGGGTATCTGACTACGACACGTACTTCCCTTCCTGTTAATCCTCAAGATAGCGTGAAGGAAATATCCTCAATAAAAATCAAAAGGTTAATTAAAATCGAGATCAAACACATATGGGGCAATGAGTCTGGAGGCTGAATACAAAAATTCATGAAGCTTCAAGATGATGAAATATTGAACCTACTTTGAAGAACCCCTTAAGGTATGGTCCAGCAATCAATATTAGTGACAGTAGCATTGACACACTTGGCAAGTTTAAGTAGTCCCCATTCTGTAAGAAAACAGAGGCAGATAGGAAATCTTCCCCGCGGCTATGCGGGGACATTCAAACTGTTCCAATATTGTTGGGAGTTTGAAAGCCCCCCTCACACACAAAACAAAACATGTGTGCAATTTTCAGTGAATTTCTTGCTGTTAATGTCAGGTTTTCAATTTCTTGAGGAGTTGGTGAAATAGAACGCATTTGTCTTCTCTTGAGACAAAGGCCTGAGCAACTCGCATTCTGTCAAGGCTGATGTCGGGTCCGCTGCACAGCTGAAAAACAGCCATTATTGCCGACTGCTGTCACAACAAATCGAGAGGGTGCTTAGAAGGTGGATGATGGGATTACGGCAGCATGATCTCCTACCTTTGAGATGTGGCCTTCTATCTGAAAGGCTGCAGACAAATTCCCATTAAACGAAGCAGTGGAGTGGAGGTAGCAGGGGCTGTGACAATTCTCCAAGGCTTTCCATCCACCAGAAAAAGGGTTAAATCTATCAGCTGCTAAAGGTTACACAATATTGAACAGGCACTTCGATGAGAGGTGATAGAACACAAAGAAAAACAGGAGCGGCTTTAAGCTAACCTTCCCCCTAGATCCTTAATGGCCTGTCCCACTTACGCGACCTTTACAGGCCACTGCCGTAACCCGTGATAGGTCGCCGAAATTTTCAACATGTTGAAAATTCAGCAGTGACCAGAAAGACGCTACGACTCTTTGGAGACCTCTCACGACCATAGGAGACCACTCACGACCATACAGGCGACCCCTGGCGACATGTCGCGGATGACCTCTCAGGACCATAGGAGACCTATCACGACCGTGGTTGTGAGAGGTCTCCTATGGTCCTGAGAGGTCTCCAAAGAGTCGTAGCATCTTTCTGGTCGCCGCTGAATTTTCAATTTATTGAAAATTTCGGGCACCTATCACGGGTGCCGGCAGTCGCCTGTAAAGGTCGTGTAAGTGGAACAGGCCCTTTAGGATTCTCTGAGAAGAAATTAACAAATGTTAAAGGGCGTCTGCATTTAAATTGATTTCGTTCAGTTTGGAGGTACAGCACGGAAACTGGCCCTTCGGCCCACCGAGTTGGCGCCGACCAGCGATCCCTGCACACTAAAACTACCTTACACACAGTAGGGAGAATTTACAACTTTACCAAGCCAAATAGTCGACAAACCTGTACGTCTTTGGAGCATGGGGGGAAACCAGAAAAACCCACGCGGTCACGGGGATAATGTACAAACTCGGTACCAACAGCACGGGTACTCAGGATTGAACCCGGGTCTCTGGCGCTGCAACTCTACCACTGCGCCATCATGCAGCCCTAGAAAGGCCAGAATGTATATTCTATTTATTTATTCATAGGATGTGAACTCACATGACGATGCCAGCATTTATGGTCTGCCCTCCCTGCCCCTGAACTGAGGAGGCAGATTAAAGCGAAAATCAGTAAAAATTGCAGGTGCTGGAAATCTAACCTAATAAAAGAAAATGCTGGAAATACTCAGCTGGTCAGTCTGCACCTGTGGGCAAATGAACTGTCTCATATCAAAGTCCCTTCATCAGAATGGATTGCAGCCTGATCGGTTTAAGTGTATTATTGTTGCTTGTACCGAGGTACAGTGAAAAGCATTGTTTCGCATGCTGTCCAATGAAATCAGATAATGCTATACATATACCTGTTGAGTATTTACAGCAATTTTTTATTTTAATTTAATTTTAGTTTAGTTTACATTAGAGACACAGCAAAGAGCCCACCAAGTCCACGCCAACCATCAATCACCCGTTCACCGAAGTTCTATGGTATCCCACCTTCTCATTTACTTCCTACATATTCGGGGCAATTTTATTTTTTACAGGGGACAATTAACCTACAAACCCCATGTCTGTGGGATGTGGGAGGAAACCGGAGCACTCGGAGGAAATCCACACAGTCACAGGGAGAACATGCCAAGGTCAGTATTGAACCCGGGTCTCTGGTGCTGTGAGGCAGCGGTTCTGCCAGCTGTGCCATCGTGCCGATATTTTAGACAGTTCCTGAAAGCTATAATTAAAATAAATAGGCAAATGGGACTAGTGTAGATAAGCACAAAGGCCAGCATTGATGAGTTGGATCAAAGGGTCTATTTCCATGCCCTATGTGTAACCCTATGTGGCTCTGTGGTTGGGATTTAACCCAGGTTTCAGCTAAATAAAATTAACCAAAAGTATTTGCAATCTTCTTGAAAGTTTGTAGATGGTTGAAAATGCATAGCAAGGCATAGCAATGGAATCAAGGGATATGGGCAGAAAGGAGGAACGGGGCATTGATTTTGGATGATCAGCCATGATCATATTGAATGGCAGTGCTGGCTCGAAGGGCCGAATAGCCTTCTCTTGCACCTATTTTCTATGTTTCTGCTGACCATCCAGTCATCAAACATTCATCACATTTTATTCGCCTCACATTCCCATCAACTCTACAGTACGGCACGGTGGCGCAGCGGTTGAGTTGTTTCCGTACAGCGCCAGAGACCCGGGTTCAATCCTGGGCTGCACGGAGTTTGTACAGGCGTGGGTTTTCTCCAGGTAGCTCTGGTTTCCACCCACATTCCAAAACACGGGTTTGCAGGTTAATTGGCTTCTGTAAATTGTGTTGGATAGTATACACGTGTGCGCTGGTCGGCGTGGACTTGGTGGGCCGAAGGGCCTGTTTCCACGCTGTATTTCTGAATTTCCTCTAGAACCTACCACTCACCTCCCCGCCGGGGATCATTGACATGCCAATTATTCTACCAACACGCACATATTTTTGGACACTGCCAGCTGCTGCCACTGTGCCGGATAGGTCACTGACCTTCCAGCACAACCAACTGCATGAGGGAGATAAAACGGATCCTTCTGTCAAGAGATTGAGCATTCCTGCAGGAGGCTGGCAGCATACGTTCCGCTATCTGGAACGTAGACAATCCCGATCGGACAATAGGAATGAGAGACCTCTGTTCACTGTGTCTGTGTTTCCAAAGAACGCGCAGAAGCTTTGGACTTCCAAAGCTCCAGATAGTGCTAATGCGAAGACCAGCTGTAGACTCATCCTGGTGGCTGTGCTCCACCATGTCGGATTACAACGTTGCCATGGAGACGGCAGCACAGAATGGTCCAACTATTTATCACCATCATTGCCCAATGCTCCTATTCATTAGCAAGGAGGCAACAAACAACAAAGAGCCAAACACTCCACGCTTGATGTGAAAAATAAAACAAGAAATATAACAATAAGAGATAAGTTTAAGAACAACATGTAAAAGACCTTTGGATTCTTGATTAGTAAGGGTGTCAGGGGTTACGGGGAGAAAGTAGGAGTTTGGTGTTGAGAGGGAGAGATAGATCAGGTATGATTGAATGGTGGAATAGACTTGATGGGCCCAAGGGCCTAATTCTTCTCCTATGACCTCATGATGTACATGGGTCAGAAAGGTTTAGAGAGTTACAGGCTCGGCATGGACGAATGGGACTAGGATAGATGAGACAACTTTGACGTTGGGCAGAATGGCCTGTATCTGTGTTGTAATACTCTAAATATGGATTTTAAAAGTCAAGGACAAAAGGGGCAGTACGGTGGCGCAGCGGTAGAGTCCAACGTTCGATCCTGACTACGGGTGCTGTCTGTACAAAGTTTGTACTTTCTCCCCGTGCCCTACATGGGTTTTCTCTGGGAACTCCGTTTCCACCTACACTCCAAAGACGTGCAGGTTTGTAAGCTAATCAGTTTTGGTAAAATTGTGACTAGTCCCTTGTGTGCGTAGGATACTGTGCGGTGTGATCGCTAGTCGGCGCAGACTTGGTGGGCCGAAGGGCCTGCTTCTGCACTGTATCTCTGTAACTAAACTATAAATGTAGGTGCAAGAACAACATTTAAAAGCCATTTGGATGTACTTGGATAGAAAAGGTTTCGAGGGATATGGGCAACTGAGACTAGGGTAGAAGATAGGTACAAAATGCTGGAGTAACTCAGAGGGACAGGCGCTGAAGAAGTCTGAGGAAGGGTCTCGACCCAAAACTTGGGGTGGGAGATTGCAACCTTCAATTGGTCCGCCCTGTTTTCGACTAATGCAATCAACCTGACGTGCACAATCAAATAAGATCAAATAGAACAAGTTGTCCTGCAACTTTAGGCTGTGCACGCCATACGCAAGAAGATGAAGAGAGACCCAAAACTTCACACATTCCTTCTCTCCAGAGATGCTACCTGTCCCTCTGAGTTACTCCATCATTTTGTGTCTATCTTCAGTTGAAACCAGCAACTCCTTCCTACAAGACTGAGGTAAAACTCGTCCGAGTCGGGCTGGCGGGCCTATTTCTGAGCTGTACGACTCAAAATATGGATTTAAAATACAACAAGGACAAAAAATATGCAAGAATAGTGTGGCATTTTTCCGCAAGGAATACATCCGTCGGGGTGGCCTATCAATTTGCCACATTGGACATTCCACGGGACATACATTCTAAATATATTGGCTGATGAGTGAGCAGTCAAAAGCAGTGTGATTTTGCTCTGAGCTGTTTCATCCAGGGAAGGTTTGTCAGCACCACACGCATGTGGCTCTGTAACAAGCCTCGGGGCCATAACTGTGGCACTCTGAAGGAGTGACGAGGCAGCTTTCAAAGCCAATTTCCTGCGCTATTTATCACTTTGGTTGTTCGAAGCAGAAGGAGCAGGGCTGAGGACGGAGACGGGGAAGGAGAAGGAGACACCTATGGAAACGGGTTGTAAATCTGCCGGAGAATTCGGGAGAATATTCTCCACGCTGCCTAGGTCGCCAACAAGGTGTGCCACAGGTGGAAGAGAGCAAAGCTACATAGGAGAGAAATAAACAGGACATAATGATAATGACACTTGGCTTGGTCCTATAAATACTTTATAACCAAGATCATACAAAAGGGAACGTACAGAATCCAAGCCTTGCATGAATAAGACATGGTTTTTATTTTGTACTTCGGTTTAGTTTAGTTAAGAGATACGGCGTGGAAGCAGGCCCTTCGGCCCACCGAGTCCGTGCTGACTATCGAGCACCCGTTCACAATAGTTCTATGTTATCCACACTGACCACCGATCACCCGTTCACAATAGTTCAACATTATCCCACTTTCTCATCCACTCCCTGCACACATTAGGGACAATATTCAGGGGCCAATTAACCTGCAAACCTGCACGTCTTTGGGATGTGGGAAGAAACCGGAGCACTTGGGGGAAACCCACGGGGTCACAGGGAGAACAAGCAAACTCCACACAGACAGCACCCAAGGTAGGATTGAACTCAGGTCTCTGGCGCTGAGAGGCAGCAGCTCTACCAGGTGTCCTTATTTTCAATTTGTGGATGTTTTTCTCCATTACTTTATAAATTCAAGTATTTTTGATTTTGATCAAAAGGCTTTAGGCAAATGCACAAACTTTAGTTGGATAATAAACTGCAAATGGACTGATTGGAGTGATAGCTGACGATTGAGAATTACTCATTGCAGTCTGCACTTTCACTGGTGAGAGTTATCCCGAACTGTCACAAACCAAGGATTCCATTAGATGTTCACAAACAATGTGCTTGGTCAGTGGTCTGTCTATGCACAACATTTGCATCTTAAAAGCTCCATTCTTCATGCAAAATACATGGTTGGCATCCGACAATGAACGAGAAACACATTGAATCAACGCCAGAAATTAAAAACAAAACAAAGTGGGTCTTTAGGGTTATTTGAAATAAAAACTGCAATTGTACGAAAAACTCAGCAGGTCAGACAGCAATATATCGTTCCTGCATTGCAATTTTTATGTTAAATTTCATTTTCATTCTGTTTTTTGTTCTTGTTGGTTAAAAAAAAAACCACAGCAAAAATACTCAAGCTTTAAGTAGAATCCACATTCACTTAATCTGATGATTTTCACCAGGGGCACTGTACGATTGGCAGCCCCGCCAACAGACTGCTGTTTTTTTTGTCTCTTTTAAATTTTTAGACCGTTTTAAAAGGCTGTGTAAATGTTCACTGGTTTTTTATTTGGGGAGCGGAGGTGGGGGTGGGGGGAGGGGGAAACCCGTTGTCAGGGTCACATCTTTGGTTGCTCTGCGGCCTACCGTCAATGGAGCTGAAGGCCTCCTCGGACTGACTGAGCCCCACAGCGGGTCGTGGATTTAACATCGGAGTCGAGTCAGTGAACCACTATCGATCAGTACGGGGGGGTCAGGGGTTATGGGGAGAAGGCTGGAGAATGGGGTTAGGAGGGAAAGATAGATCAGCCATGATTGAATGGTGGAGTAGACTTGATGGGCCGAATGGCCAAATTCTGCTCCCACCACATGAACTATCTCGAGTAAATGGAGCCTCAAATCACATTCAAAGGGGTTCCGTGGAGAAAAAAATGGGAGAACATTCATTCCACTTCCAATTGAGTGTGGCCCAGCTCATGGTCTCCCCACCCTGGAGTGAGTTATCAAACTGCTTGTTCCCAATGGCTGGTGAGTGCTGTGCAGTCTCTTGTTACTGATAAAAATCAACAGGCTTCTAAATGGAGTTTGCACCAAACAGCCCTGAGGTCAGGTCATGGCAACTAGTCCCAGGGATGTGGCCAGGAAACTGAGGTGTGTTTGATTGAATTGATCGATTGGCAGACACAGCATGGAAACAGGTTCTTTGGCCCACCGAGTCTACACCAATCACCAATCATCCGTTCACACGAGTTCTACGTTTTTCCATTTTCTACATCCACTCCCTACATAGTCGGGGCAATTTTACAGAGGCCAATTAGCCTACGAGCCCGCACGTCTTTGGGATGTAGGAGGAAACCGGAGCACCCAGAGGAAATCCACGCAGTCCACAGGTTGAAGATAGATACAAAAAGCTGTAGTAGCTCAGTGGGACAGGCAGCATCTCTGGATGGAAGGAATGGGTGACATTTCGGGTCAAGACCATTCTTGGGTCTCGAACCAGAAACGTAACCCATTCCTTCTCTCCGGTGATGCTGCCTGTCCCGCTGAGTTACTCCAGCTTTTTTGTGTCTTTCTTAGGTTTAAACCAGCATCTGCCGTTCCTTCCGACACAGTCCACAGGTTGAACATGCACACTCGTCAGCAGCCGAGGGCAAGATTGAACCCGGGTCTCTGGCGCTGTGTGGCAGCAGCTCTACCAGCTGCGCCACCGTGCAATATTCTCATCCTGTTTAAAGAACCCCGCCATTCTGTTAACGCTCCAGCACCTATTATCTTCTGCTCCCCTCTCACTACATTAGTGAGGTATCACTGGTGTTGGGTTGTTGACTGCAAATTGTTCTATTTCGGGGCCTGTGTTTGAAGAGAAAAGGTTGCCATGAATAGTTTATGAGAGCAGGCTGTTTGTCACCATGGTGATGGGCCAGGCCTAATATCCAGCTGAGACCCTCTATATGTTCCCATTTACCCTGCAGGCTTAAGAATTGTCACACTGCGACAGCTTAAGAGAAACATGTCCAATCTAAATATCTGATATTTAAATTATAGCCCTGATACTTAAAGGGACAGGGTGGGACGGGGGTAGGGTTTGTGGAAGGGGTAGAGTCCCTTAGCAACCGGGTGACATGAAGGCCCAGCTAACATTAATCTAAGGGCCTCACTCAAACCTTTGTTCTTTTGTTACCCGGCCTGTAGACAGCCAGACTGCGAGCACAAGAGAGAAGGGTGGGAGAGGGGGTAGAGAAAATGTGTAGGAAGGAACTGCAGATGCTGGTTTGAACCAAAGATAGACACAAAAAGCTGGAGTAACTCAGCGGGACAGGCAGCATCTCTGGCGAGAAGGAATGGGTGACAATAGCCAATAGATGCAGGATTAGGCCATTCGGCCCTTCGAACCAGCACCGCTATTCAATATGATCATGGCTGATCATCCCCAATCAGTGCCCCATTCCTGCCTTCTCCCCATATCTCTTGACTCCGCTATCTTTAAGAGCCCTATCTAGCTCTCTCTTGAAAGTATCCAGAGAACCGGCCTCCACCGCCCTCTGAGGCAGAGAATTCCACAGACTCACAACTCTCTGTGAGAAAAAGTGTTTCCTTGCCCCCGTTCTAAATGACTTACCCCTTATTCGTAAACTGTGCCCACTGGTTCTGGACTCCCCCAACATCAGAAACATGTTTCCTGCCTCTAGCGTGTCCAAACCCTTCAGAATCTTATATGTTTCAACATGATGCCCTCTCATCCTTCTAAACTCCAGAGTGTACAAGCCCAGCCGCTCCATTCTCTCAGCATATGACAGTCCGCCATCCCTGGAATTAACCTTGTAAACCTACGCTGCACTCCCTCAATAGCAAGAATGTCCTTCCTCAAATTAGGGGACCAAAACTGCACACAATATTCCAGGTGGGGTTTCACTAGGGCTCTGTACAACTGCAGAAGGAGATCCTTCTTCAAATTGAAAGAGGGGTAGAGATTGGGAATAGGAGTGTGAGGAGGCTAGAGCATGGGTCTATAATTGGGGGGGGGGGGGGGGGGGATGGGGGGGATGTGGATCTGACAGGAACAATCGAAGCACAGTGCTGTTTAGTTGAGGTGCTGATGTTCGTCACAAAGGTTTTCAACCCAATGGATTCACTGATTCTGCCTCTGTGCACGAGGGACACCTTGATCTCAGAGCTAAATCGAACATGTCCAATAAATCTCACAGCTGCTTAATATACTTCAACAACGGACTTACTCCTGGAGACCGTGTCTGTCACCTGTCTCCACGACCCGGCTCCAACATATAGACACAAAATGCTGGCGTAACAGCGGGCCAGGCAGCATCTCGGTAGAAAACTGATTGAATTAGATATATGGAAGAAAGGATTTCTCCAGAGATGCTGCCTGACCCGCTGACTTACTCCGGCACTTTGCGTCTTTCTTTGGTACAAACCAGCAGCTGCAGTTCTTTGTTTCTACATCGGCAATAACACGCAGAGTACTGCAAAGGTTTGGCATTTTAACCAGCATTCCGTCAGTCTCCCTCCACACAATTAAGACTATGAAACGCTTTTGAGGGTGAGATGTGTTGAGGGTTAACAGAACGCTGTGTTCATTTTCTTGGCCGCTGTGTGTTCCCTGATGTCGATGCCGTTCAATCCAGACAGACTAATTTAGACACTCTTGCAGTTTTAATTAACCACAAGTGAATGGGCTGCCACTGAATGGAAGCTCCGTGTGGGACAAGTGAGGGGGTTGCCGGGTGGTGAGAAGATTGAGCGAGGAAAATAAATAGAGACAGGCAGGGGGGGGGGGGGGGGGGGGGGAGGGGGGAAGGGGGGGGATGCAGAATTCCACGGCAAGAGTGAAATGTAAAGCTAGCTTCATTTAAGCAAGCACGGAATGACATCATCCGAACACATCCATAGACATACTGACACGCCCGCAGCTTCACACCCAAATTCAGAAATCAGCATGTTACCCCTGAAACATGGGCATGATGTGTAAAGTCCAATGCGCAAGGATCCTACTCCCACATCCACACCCCTACAAAGAGTTATACACCCCACACACAGACACTGTCCCCTTCCACCACACACACACACACACACAGTCTCACACAACACCCTCTGACATGCACACATCCATAGATACACCTACATAAACACAGGGGTCGCACAGCAGTAGAGTCCTGCTTTACAGCGCCAGAGACCCGTGTTCAATCCTGACTACGAGTGCTGTCTGCACGGGATTTGCGCGTTCTCCCTGGGACCACGTGGGTTCTCCCCGGGTGCTCCGGTTTCCTCCCACACTCCAAAGACGTGCAGGTTTGCAGGCTGATTGGCTTCTGCAAATTGTCCCCAAGGTGTAGGATGGAACTCGTGCACGGCTAGCCTGCACGGGCTCAGTGGGTCGAAGGGTCAGTTTCCAGGCTGTATCTCCAAAACTAATCTAAACAATACGCACATACATCTATCTTCACCACTGCAATTCCAAGCCTATGATTGAAATTCTTCTGAGGATCTCTTGATAGTTTAGAGTTCTCCAAGTGGAGTTGCAGGATAAAATTGGAAGCACATCTTTCTCTCATTCAGTCCCAGCACAGATTTTCTACAAATCTCTCACTTTCTGCCTACCTTGGGAAGGGCCAACAACACACTAAACTAAAACTGCTCTTATTATTTGAAAATACAGGTGCACAACCTTTTATCCGGAGTTCCAGAAACCGAAAAGCTCCGAAAACCGGCCATTTTTTCCAGATGTCGTCTGCGCACCAAAGCTCGCGTTTGGCGCCAAACCTGACCCAAAACGACCCACGGTCAACCCAGGTCTGTACCACTGTAGCGGCTGCCTCCTCCCTGGAGACCGGGAGACGCTTAAACATCTGTAAATCATTGCTTAAATGTTAGTCAGTTAGTTTGGAGGGCTTTTATGTGAAGGGGGGTGAAGGGGTAAACTTTAATTCTTAGTCCCCTACCTGGTCGGAGAGGCGGGGAGCGGTCAATGCCTTACCGGGTCGCCGTGCAGTAAGCTCCGCAGCGCTGTGGCCGGTGGGGCAACGGGCGGCGCCGGTTGTAGCTCCGACCCCGGCAACTCTACCCCTGGCTGCGAGGCGCTCCAAATCCAGCGCGGCCCGCGGCCGGACGCCCCAGCTCCGCGAATGTCGGGAGTCGGCGGCGTCGCAGCGCTGGGTGCGGTCAATGCCTTACCGGGTCGCCGTGCGGCAAGCTCCGGAGCGCTGTGGCCGCCGACCCAATATTCGCGGAGCGTCGCTGGATTTGGAGCCGCGCAGCCAGGGGTAGAGTTGCCGGGGTTGGAGCTCCAACCGGCGCCGCCCGCGGCCGGTGGTGCCCCCAGCTCCGCGGCTCCAAATCCAGCGACGCTCCGCGAATGTTGGAAGAAGGCGGCAACAGCGCTCCGGAGCTTGCCGCACGGCGACCCGGTAAGGCATTGCCCGCTCCCCGCTGGTATCCCAACGCTGCGACGTCCGGCCGCGGGCCGCGCTGGATTTGGAGCGCCTCGCAGTCAGGGGTAGAGTTGCCGGGGTCGGAGCTACAACCGGCGCCGCCCGCGGCCGGATGGAGCCTCCAGCTCCGCGAGGTTGGGAGTCGCCGACCAGGTAGGGGACTAAGAATTAAAGTTTCCCCCTTCACCCCTACACCACCACCACCACATAAAATCCCTCCAAACTAACTGACTAACATTTATGCAATGATTCTCCCGGTCTCCGGGGAGGAGGCAGCTGCTCCAGACTTTTCAAGCCGCCCGCGCTACCTACCTAATCTACGCTAAAAATCTTCAATTCTGAAATCCGAAAATGTCCGAAATCCGACAAGTGTCTGGTCCCAAGGCTTTCGGATAAAAGGTTGTGCACCTGTACTCTATTCTTAGATGTGCAGTAAAACAATCCCTTCAGCTTTTCTATTGTTATTTTCAGCACTATACGTTCAGTCTAGGAACATAATCATTTGAAAATTCAGAGAGCACATGAAAATTGTATAAAAATGTCATAGGATGGAGAAAAAAAACTATCATTTCAGATGATGATAAGCTTCGTACAAACAAAATGAGGTTTGTAGGAAATAGTAATCTCATCTGCCTTTCATTCTCACATTGAACATGCACCTTAGCCTAATGAAAATAAATTCCAATTTTGAACAGTCCCTTCCACAAGCTCGATTCACTGCTACCCCATTGAGGACGTTGGACTTTGTCTCTGGAACTGGTGCACTACAATGTTGAGAACTCTATTCTGCAATCTGTATCTTCCCTATCGTAAGTAAGACACAAAAAGCTGGAGTAACTCAGCGGGACAGGCAGCATCTCTGGAGAGACTAGTCTGAAGAAGGGTCTCGACCCGAAACGTCACCTCTCCAGTCTCTTCTCTCCAGTGTTGCTGCCTGTCCCGCTGAGTTATTCCAGCATTTTGTGCCTACCAGCATCTGCAGTTCCTTCCTACACTCTATTATAGAGTCACAGAGGGATACAGTATGGAAACAGGCCCTTCAGCCCCTTGCCCACACCGGCCAACATGTCCCAGCTACACTAGTCCCACCTGTCTGCGCTTGGTCCATATCCCTCCAAACATGTCCTATCCATGTACCTGTCTAACTGTTTGTTAAACGATGGGATAGTCCAAGCCTCAACTACCTCCTCTGGCAGCTTGTTCCATACACCCACCACCCTCTGTGTGAAAACATTACCCCTCGGATTCCTATTAAATCTTTTCCTCTTCACCTGTCCTCTGGTCCTCGATTCCCCTACTCTGGCAAAGAGTGTACATCTACCCAATCTATACCTTTCTGGTAAGTAACTTTGGCTTGATTGTATTCATGTATAGTAATGATCTGATTTGATTGTCTAGCAAGTTCAACAAACCTTTTCACTGTACCTCAGTATACATGACAATAATAAACCATGTACCAACAAGTTCTATGTGTAGCACCTACAAACATTTCTCAAAACTTCTTCAGGAACTATGATTGGACTTTACTGGCTTTATCTTGCACTAAACGTTACTCCCTTATCATGTACCTGTAGACTGTGAATGGCTCGATTATAATTGTGTATTGTCGTTCCGCTGACTGGTTAGCACGCAACAAAAGCTTTTCGCTGTACCTCGATGTACGTGACAATAAACTAAAACTCTAACTGAACTTTAACGAAACAAAATGTTAAATTGTGTTTAATAAGGATGAATGTTACCGTGACTGAATGGCATGAGTTATAGGGTGTTCAGTTCAGTTATAGATTGGATAGACTTGGCCATTTCTCTCAAGAGCGGGGGAGGTTGAAGGGTGCTCTTAGACGGGCATTTAAAATAATGAGGCCATAGATCAGTTGAATGGTCACAGTCTTTTTCTCATGGCTGAGGAATCCAGGACTAGAGGGCTTTTAGCTTAAGCTGAGAGGGGAGAGATTTAAACGAGACCCAAGGGTTAATTTCTTCACCCAGCGGATGGTGCATATATGGAACAGGAAGCTGCAGAAGCAGGTGCAATGACAACCTTTAAAAGACATTTAGATAGGCGTGAGGACAGGGCAACTGGGACAAGTTTGGCCTTAAACCTGACGGCATGGACGATTTGTGCCGAAGGGACTGTTTCCGTGCTGTATGATTATTCTGGGCCAAGAAAGCAAAGGAACAAAGAGATGGGGTTTAAAGAGCAGGGCTCTAAAACACACAGGGGTGCAGAGAGGCAGTGACCGAGGGAGAGATGCCCAATGCTAAGGACAGCTTAAAGCGCAGTGACCAATAGTCAATATAGTCAATCAATAGTCAATACTCTGCGAGCGCACGCCGGGGGCTCTAACACCAGGACTCGGTGTGCGACCTTGCACCACCCGGCGTGGCTTTAATGGGCGCGGGACAATCGCCATCGCCAGCCGGGGGCTTTGACTTTGACTCTGACATGGGGGGGGGGGAGAGTGCAGTGGAGAGATAAGTTTTTTTTGGCCTTCCATCACAGCAATGTGATGGATGTTTATGTAAAATGTAAATTATGTTGTGTCTGGGGTCTATTTGTGTGTAATGTATGGCTGCAGAAACGGCATTTCGTTTGGACCTCCAGGGGTCCAAATGACAATTAAATTGACTATTGACTATTGACTACAATACTGCAACATTGTTAGAAGTGGAGTTTAATATTCTCACCTACATTTTCAAATTTCTTTAATGGTCTCCAAGTTCTCCCAATTCAATGACTTGGACTGCACAATGACGCAGTGGTACAGTTGCTGCCTTAAAGTGCCAGTGATCCTGGTTCAATCCTGACTATGGGTGCTGTCTGTACGGAGTTTGTACATTCTCCTTATGACCACGTGGGTTTCCTTCAGGTGCTCTGGTTTCCTTCCACATTCCAAACATGTGAAGGTTTGTAGGTTATTTGGCTTCTGAAATGTGTCCATTTTAGTGTGTAGGGTAGAACTCGTATACGGGGATCATTGGTCGACATGCACTCGCTGGGCCGAAGGGCCTGTGTTCACGCTGTATCCCTGAACTAAATAAAACTCCAAAGGCATATTGGTTTCCAGGTTAATTACAGTAGATGCTAAAAATGGTAAATTGTCCCTACTATGTGGGATAGTATTAGTGTATGGGGTGATCATTGGTCGGCGCGGACTAGGTGGGCTGAAGGCCTGTTTCCACGCATTATCTCTAAACTAAAATAACTAAAGACTGTTCCTCTCGATTGGGAAATTGCACATCGGACCATTAATTTAGAAAAAAAGTGACAAATGGAGCCGAGGGAATTGTAGGTGAGTTAATGCAACATCTGTTGCTGGGAAATTACTGGATCTGTAATTAAAGATCAAGTAAATCAACACATTTGGAATGTTCATTTGATTGGGGTTGAAGCTGCATGGGTTTGTACAGGGCACGTCATGCCTGACTAACCTGCGTGAATTACAGAGTGACAAGGAAACATCTCTATGTGTTAATTATGTGGACTTCTACAAAGTCGGTCACAGGCAGGCAAAAATCAAATCAAATCCCCCGCGACAGGGGAGTGACCTGGCCAGGATATTGGTGAGTGGCAGGTGACAAGGGGGTGAATATAAGGAGCAGGGACTCTGCCCCTTAGACATGGTGTGAATACTGGGCCCCAATGGGCAGTGTTGGGGAAACAGATGCCAGAGGAGGTTTAATGATTGAGTGATACTTTATTGTCACCTGTAGCGAGATGCAGTGAAATGCTTTGTTCACGCACAACCCGGTAAAATCATGGAGCAGATCATAATCATAGGCAGTGGTCGAGTCGACAAAGATACAAGAGTTCACCTGGGTGAGAGAGAGAGAGAAGCTAATTCTGCAGCTCAGAGACATCTGACGATACGTCTAAAACTTGGAGCTGGGTTCTTTAGAAATGAAGTTCGACGCCCAAAGTCTGGTGGGAAAATGTAACTACCCCACCAATTGCAATTAGTAAGTGGGTCAAATATTAGCTGGAAGCAAAGTGCCGGAGGAACTCAGCAGGCCAGTAGATGGGAATGGACAGACATCGTTTAGGAACGGGACCCTTCCTCGTATTGATGGAGGAGGAGGGAGAAAGCTGGGAAAGAGAAATAGAGAGGGGCTGGGAAAAGCCTGGCAAATGATCAGTGGAGACAGGTGAGGGGAGGGGATTTGACTAGCAGATGGATAGAGAAACTGACAACGGCTGGAGGTGAAAAGGAGACAAGAGGGTGGCAGATAAGGAGAGGAGAAATGAAATGAAAAGCCAGAGGGAGAGATATGAGTGGCAGGGGGTGCAGGAAGGGGCGAGAGGGCGAGGGGTTAAAGGTTACAAGGAAGGGGAAAGGAACAGGGAGAAAGTGAGGGGGGGGGGAGGTGAAAGACGGTGGGGGGGGGGGGTGGTTAGAGATGGTGGGAGAATGGGAGAAATGCGTGTGCACGGGAGTGGGGGTTGGGGAATGGGAGAGAGAGGGGGGCAGTGGGGTTTATTGTTTTAAAATTGGAGCATTAAATATTCGACCGGTTGGGTTGCAGGATATACAAGAGGAATACGAGGTGATGTTCCTCCAGTTTTAATCCTCAGATTGATAGATGTTTGTCAACCGGAGGCATTAAAAGGTGGGTGAGAAAGGTGGGAGTGAGGAGCTGGGCCTTCTCTCTGCAGAACAAGCCAGAGAGGATAAACAGCCTCCCCGTTCCTCCACACAGAACAGTTGGCAGCCTCCTCTCCCACGAGGACTACACAGATGTCCACACTCAGCACACAATGTGCTTCCATGGCCTTGCCGTCGGCAGGTCACCTCGCCAGGTGTTCAATGACATCAGGATACAAGGCCGGCAGTTAGTTTACAAAGCCAGAGCAATCCCTAACTCCCCTGCACAGCTGTGGGGCTGGAGTGACCCACAGGAAACATCTGGAAAACCTGCAACACCAGCACCAGCAGTTCTGCCAGAAGACCTTCAACAGAACCCTGGAGGATCGCTGCGTTAACCATAGAGATCTCACGGAGGACATGACCTCAAGTCATTAAATCGTAGAGTCACACAGAGTGGAAACAGGCCCTTCAGCCCAACTTGCCCACACCGACCAACATGTCCCATCTGCACGAGTCCCACTGCCTAGTTAGAGTCCGACAGATTAGAACCACCCCTTGGGCCAACTTGCCCACACCAGCCAACATGTCCCATCTGCACGAGTCCCACTGCCTGCGTTTGGCCTATATTTCTCTAAACCTGACCTATCCATGTACCTCGTCTAAATGTTTCTTCAACTTTGCGATAGTACCTGCCTCAGCTATCTCATCCAGCAGCTCATTCCATACACCCACCACTCTTTGTGCAAAAAAGTTACCCCTCAGGTTCCCATTAAATCTTTCCCCCCTCACTTTAAACCTATGTCCTCTGGTTCTTCGATTCCCCTGCAGTGGGCAAGAGACTCTGTGCGTTTACCCGATCTATTCCTCTCATGATTTTGTACACCTCTAAAAGGTACATCTCTTGTCCTCCTGCGCTCCAAGGAATAGAGTCCTAGCCTGCTCAACCTCTCCCTATATCAAAGGCCCTCAAGTGGAGGCAACATCCTAAACATACAAATGTTGAAATTTTGACAATCAATCAATTAATGGTTCAATAGTACTTTATTGACACATGCACCTAGGTACAGTGAAATTCCTTTTTGCATTCAATTCAATAACAAACTTACTATACATACGGTACATAGGCACAATCGTGCTTAAGGAGAAGAGTACAAGCATTGTAGATTATGCTGAGGCAGTACACAAGAGTCTCCACCACTCCATCTTGCATCCTTCATCTTTCAAAGTTGAAACTTGAATAACATCAGGAGGGGGGGGGGCTTCGTGTGGGAATCCAGTTATCTTATATACTTCTATCAGGTCTTCCCTCAGCTTCAGGGGCTCCAGAGAAAACATTCCAAGTTTGTATTTTCAGCTGATAATGAGAAATACGAAAGAGAGATGCAGGGATAATGGAGACACAAGAGACTGCAAGTGCTGGAATTTTGATCAACACACAAAGTGCTGGAGGAGCTCAGCGGGTCAGGCAGCATCTCGTGGAGGTAATGGAGAGCCTGAAGAAGGGTCCTGACCCGAAACTCCATCAGTTCATTCCCTCCACAGTTGCAGTCTGGCCTGCTGAGTTTCTTGAGCACTTTGTGTTTTGATTGCAGATAATGGTGTGGGCACAAGAATAAAGACAGTGAACGGAAGCTGGGAGCTTTGTCTGACTATGTACAAGGTGAAGATAGACACAAAACACTGTAGTAACTCAATGGGACAGGCAGGGGCAGATCTACTGTGAGACTAATGAGATTTAAACTTCTGGGCCCCTAATCCCAGAGGGGCCCCAGAATCTTATTCTTCCGATTTAAATCCCGCAGCCCCTCCCGCGTACGAGTGCGCCCATCCCCTCGCCTCCCACCGACTCTCTCGGACAATGCGCCGTCGTGGAACAACCCCATTGAAGAAGATAACAGTGGTTACCCAGACTTTGTTGCTGGTTGCGATGGGGCCCCCATTACAGTTTAAGCTTCAGGGCCCCAAAAATATAGGTCTGCCACTGGGGACAGGCAGCATCTCTGGAGAGAAGGAATGGGTGACGTTTCGGACTCGAATCGTCACCCATTCCTTCTCTCCAGCGATGCTGCCTGTCCTGCTGAGTTACTCCATCATTTGGTGTCTACCTCCAATTTAAACCAGCGTCTGCAGTTCTTTCCCACGTTCAAGGTGATGTAGCCGAGTTATTACAGTGTACCATTGCACATCATGAGGGTATACCATGTAACAGCGCACCATGATTGCAGTCTGTGTGACAGTATACAACAAAGTTGAGTACTGTGTGAATGCATCATATGTCCATGCGACTGATTACCACACTGCTGTGCACAAGATGACGGAGTTGATGGATTGATTGAATTATTTATTGAAAGATACAGCATGGAAACAGGCGCTTAAACCCACCAAGTCCAAGCCAACCAAGTTCACACTAATTCGATGTTATCCCACATTATCTCACTATCTATTTATCTGTCTGTCTCTGTCTGTCTTTCTATCTATCTGTCTCTATCTCATTTTCCCATCCAATCGTCTTCTCTCTCCCTCTCCCCTCCTCTTTTTCTTTCCCATCCTTCCTCTCTTCCTTTTTCCTCTCCTGCTCCCCCTTTCTTCCTTCCCCTTCCTGTGTCACTCTCCCCCTCGCCCCCCTTCCCCTCCCTCTCCCTGTCGATTTATCCATCTATCATCTATCAGTCTCTCTGTCTATCTATCTATCTTTGCAAAACTGGTCGAAGTGTTGGGACATTCTTGTCCATTTTGACCTTATAGAGATGCACAAAATCATGAGTGGGATAGATCGGGTTGATGCACAGAGTCTCGCCCAGAGTAGGGGACTGGAGAACCAGAGGACATAGGTTTAAGGTGAGGGGGGAAAAGATTTAATAGGAACCTGAGGGGTAACTTTTTCATGCAAAGGGTGGTAGGTGTCTGGAACGAGCTGCCAGAGGAGATAGTTGAGGCAGGTACCAACACAATTTTTAAGAAACATTTAGACAGGTACATGGATAAGACAGGTTTAGGGGGCTATGGGCCAAATGCAGGCAGGTGGAACAAGTATAGATGGGACATGTTGGCTGGAGTGGGCAAGTTGGCCCGAGGGGTGGTTCCAATCTGTCGGACTCTAACTATTTGAACAGACAGTTCTGGGAAGGATATTGCAGATGGGGAGTAATGTTCACAGAGAATTCATGTATTTTTGATTGAGGTTCAGCGACCCTTGCCTTTGTTAAATGTTTGGGTGGAACGAACCTTAAAATAAGTTTGAAGTTTCCACAATAAGCGCCAATGCTGAAAGATTTACATCCCCCCCCCTCCCCCCCCCCCCCCCCCCCCCCCCCCCCCCCACACACACACCCCCACACAACCCAACCCCCACTGGAAGCAGGCCAAGGAGAACAAAAGCAACAGTGAGAAATTGTTCATTTGTAAATTGCAACAGGACTGCAAAAACAACTCAAACCTGAGAAGAAGAGAATCCCCCTTCACACTATTGCTCTGGGCACCACTTTTATCCTGACACAACGTTTTGACATTTCCAATTCTGAATCTCGTGAATGTTCTTTAAGCAACTGACTATGAATGAAACAGGTTGCAAGGGTTGAGGCTGGTATTCACGTTTAGATGTTCCTGCCTCATCTGTTGATGGAGGAACCATTTGTCCAGATACTCGATGGAGTCTGGTTAACAGCATTAAGCAGTTGGTATAACAGTGGCCTGGCAAGGATGCCGGCTGGAGGGAAATGCAGAAGCTTTAAGTTGGGCGGGGGTAAGTTTAAACGAAATTGTGGAGCAAATGTTTTTTTTACACTGACAGAGAGGCAAGCACCTGGAACGCGCTGCCAGGGGTGGTGGTGGTGGAAGTGGGTACGATAGTGGCATTTAACATAGGCACATGCATATGCAGTGAATTGGGAGATAGGGATCGCATGCGGGCAGAGGAGATTCAACCAACTTGGCATTATATTTGGCACAGACATTGTGGGCTGAAGGGCCTGTGCTGCATTTTATGCTTAGTTTAGTTTGGTTATGGAGATACAGCGCAGAAACAGGCCCTTCGGCCCACCGAGCCCATGCCTACCAGCAATTCACGAACACTATCCTGCACACTGGGAACAATTTATAATTTAACCAAAATTAACCTACAAACCTGTATGACTTAACAGTGTGGGAGGAAACCGGGATCCTAGAGAAAACCCATGCAGGGAGAACGTACAAACTCCGTAGGGACAGCACCCGTGGTCAGGATCGAACCCGGGTCTCTGGCGCTGTAAGGCAGCGACTCTACCGCTGTGCCACCGTGCCGTCCTGGTCTATGAAAGTACAAGGGTATGGGGTATAATCCGTCCGACACCAATAAACAGTGGTGGCACTAAGAAGGCAGAGGAGGAGATGGCCTGGGGAGGTGGGAAAGCATTGGGATTTAAGATGGAAAGAAATCTCACAGTGTGTACAGCGAATACTGCACAGGGAAATGTTTAGCAGTGGAATGGAAGCTTACAAGTCTCACAGCACAGAACTGAAAGGGCGTACATGTCAGAACGAAGGAACAGTTTCGGTCTCTTTTCCCGTGGGGAAAAAGAAAAGCTGAGAGGCAATTTTATGACGGCCTTAAAAATGACGAAAGACTTTCATTTAGTTGTTTTATAAAATGTGGTGTTGTTGGAAAGTCCTGACCAAAACTGGCCACTCGCCAGAAGCTGTTGGTGAGCTATCCTCTTGCACTGCAGGAGTCCTAGTGATTGCTCTCCCCACACACAGTGCCATGGATGAGGAGGTTCCAGGTGACAATTAAGGGAGAGGAGTGTACTTCCTGGTCAGGGTGATGGATAGAGATTGGAGGGAAACCCAAAGCTGGTAGTACTGCGCATCTCATACGTTCATTTGATAAGTCATAGGCGCAGAATTAGGCCATTCGGCCCATCAAGCCTACTGCGCCATTCAATCATGGTTAATCTATCTTTCTCTCTCAACCACATTCTCCTGCCTTCTCACCATAACCGCTAACACCCTTACTAATCAAGAATCTCTGCCTTAAAAATATCCTTTGACTTAGGTAATGAAGAGGATGGCAATGAATTCACCACCCTCTGTCTAAAGGAATTCCTCCTCATCTCCTTTGGAAAGGTACGTCCTTTTATGCTGAGGTTATGGTGGAAACATCCTCTCCATGTCCACTCTATCAACTTCTTGGTGGCAGAGGTCATGGCTTTGGAGTTGCTGTTGGAGAAACCTGGGTGATTAAATGTGATGCACCTTATAGATGGGACACCCTGCACCCTCTGTGCACAGCGAGTGTTTAAGGTGGTTGGATGAGGTGAGAATTGGATTGCCGCTTTGACCTGGGTGCAGTCAAGTTTCTTCAGGGTGGTTCAACTCTGCACGTAACAAAGAGTACAGGCCATCCCCGGGTTATGAGCTGATTCTGTAGCCTATCGGGATGCATTAAGGGCCTGTCCCACGAGCATGCGACTGCATGCGATAAGCGCGACCAAACCGGAAGCGGGGCCGCGTGGAGGTCGAGTGATCCCGTACGAGTTGACGTGAAGTTCAAGCGAAGTCCGCGGGATGTTCGCGCTAGGCGTACGCTGTCAAGACGCTGCGTATGGCGTCAAGACGCGCCCGTCGAGGTGGTGCGTACGACCTCAATGTGTTGCCGCGCGGAATTTTTGGATAGTGTCAGTTTTTCGGAGCCCCGCGTGATGTCGGGACCAGCTCCGCACAACTCCATATGGCTCCGGCGATCGAAGTGGGACCGGCCCCGCGAGGCCATACGGCTCAAGCGACCACGTTTGGTCGCGCTTGCCGCATGTAGTCGCATGCTCGTGGGACAGGCCCTTTATACCTTGATTTGGCAACAGCTTTGCCCAATACTGCAAGAAAAAACGAGTCAGATCCATCACAACTATGAGTCCATCTACACTTCATTCTACCTCATGAAAGCAGTCCACACAATCATATCCCTCTCTCTCTCCCTTTCTCTCTCTGTCTCTCTCTTCGCCTCTCCCACTCTTTCCCTGCCCTTTCCCCTCTCTTTCTGCCTCTCCCCCTCTTTCTCTGCCTCTCCAGCTCTATCTCTCTGCCTCTCCCCCTCTCTCTCTGCCTCTCCAGCTCTATCTCTCTGCCTCTCCCAGTCTCTCTCGTTCTCTCTATCCCCTCTCCCGCTCTCTCTGCCTCTCCCACTTTTTCTCTCTCTCTCCGCTTCACTGCACAGCCATTCATGGCCATCCCCGAGGTTTCGAGTAACTCAGCCCTCACACACTGACAATCTCCCACACCGAGCCGCCCTTTGATTCACGTCAAATGGCCGGCACATCAACAGGGAGAGGGCAGGGGTTAACACCGAGCTCCAGGCAGGGAATTAGGTCTGGTTCCCAGCACAGCAGCGCTGTCAGTAACACACCTCTCCGTGGTTTAAGCCATAATGATCCTTTTAGTTTGATTCCACCAGTGCCCTTGTTCATGACGTCTTCCTGAGTGTGAGCAAAGCAACATAATAAGCTTCTGATTACATGATCACCCCCTATTTTAATCACTTGACCCAAGCTCTGAAATCCCCACCCAAAATTTATATTCCAATCCCTGTAAAATGCACCCTAAAAACCCTAAAAACCCTAAAAACATTTGCTAATCTTTATTAACCTGTTCTAATATCCTCTTATTAAATAACATTTAATATTTTATTTTAGTTTAGAGATACAGCGTGGATATAGACCCTTCGGCCCACCGAGTCCGCACCTACCCGCGATCACTGCTCACTAATACTATCCCACACACATAAGGGGCAATTTACATTCACACCAAGCCAATTAACGTACATATCTGTACGTCTTTGGAGTGTGGGAGGAAACCGAAGATCTCGGAGGAAACCCGGGCAGGTTACGGGGAGAACGTACAAACTCTGTACAGACAAGCACTCGTAGTCAGGATCGAACACGGCGCTGTAAGGCAGTAGCTCTACCGCTGCGCCACTGTAATGCCCTAATATTTCCTTATCTGATATATTATTGTTCCGTTTCAGGACATATTACAATATAACTCTCTTGACTTGGAAATAATTTTATTACAATATAACTGAAGATATATATTATAATATAACTCTCTTGGCTTTGGAAATACTCCCTTGAAACACCCTGCATTGTTTTACAACGTTAAAGATCTTTTGTTCATATACTATATATTTGTTGTTTATATGATGTATTATTTATTTGTTCATTATGTGTGCGGCACCAAGGCACAGCAATAGAATTGCTGCCTGACACCGCCAGAGACCCGGGTTTGATCGTGACCACGAATTTTGTATGTATGGAGTTTGGACGTTCTCCCTGTGACCACGTGGGTTTTCTCTGGGTGCTCCGGTTTCCTCCCACATCCCAGACGTGCAGGTTTGCAGGTTAACACGTTTCTGTAAATTGTCCCTCGTGCGTAAGAGTGAAACGAGTGAATGGGCGATTGTTGGTCGGCACGGACTGGCTGGGCCGAAGGGCCTGTTTCCACGCTGCATCTCTAAACTAATCCAAACTATCTAAGTATAGGATATGCCTGAATCTTGAAGTATGAAGAAGGGCGACACAAAAAACTGGAGTAACTCGGCGGGACAGGCAGCAGCTCTGGATAGAAGGAATGGGTGGCATTTCGGGTCGAAACCCTTCTTCAGACGCTGAAGAACGGTCCTGACCTAAACCGCTGCCTGTCCATTCATTCCACTGATGCTTCCCGACCCACTGAGTTCCTCTAGCACTCTGTGTTTTGTGTACGATATGCTCGCTCTTTATGTTATTTTCATAAAAAATTGGAGTAACTCAGCGGGACAGGCAGCATCTCTGGAGAGAAGGAGTGGGTTTCGACCCGAAACGTCACACATTCCTTCTCTCCAGAGAAGCTGCCTGTCCCGCTGGGTACTCCAGCTTTTTGTGTCTACCTTTGGTTTAAACCAGCACCTGCAGTCAGTGGCGGACTGGGTCTAAAAATATTGGTTGCCGGGAGACAAAGGGGGTCCACCCACAACTACAATGCTATCATTTAACAGGGGCCCACTTGCCATCACTTGCTATCACTTCATCAGGGGCCCACTTGCCATCGGGCAAGCTGACACCCTGGCCAGTCCGCTACTGCCTGCAGTTCATTCCTACACATGTTATTTTGTGTAGAGAGCAGGACCTATTGCAAGTGGTGGGAGCGAGAAAGGCCAAATAAATTGAATCAGGTAATGCAGTTAATTCCAGGATTTCCATCAGGAACGACCGATATTATGTCATGGAACTGCTCCATCCCATGCAACAGTTGTGTCCAATTATCCAATCAAGCTAGCATGTGTCACATGGCCAGCGATTGGTTTTACTACATGTGCAGAATCACAGTTGTCAGTTGGAGGCGCCTTTTGCAAAATCAAAATAAATTTAGATTCATCAGAAATGGCCAATTAACTTGCGATGTATCCACAAAGACTCCCAGCCCTCTGAGATCAAAAAGATCTGAATGTCAGACTTCAAACCCATTTATTTCCCTAGCTGCTCCTGCCGCGCTGCTTCAGCTGCCATCTTATCCCATTTGATGTCTCACCACTCATTTATCTCCTTCAAACAAGCAGACAATGTTTACCATTTCGCAGGGTGTTAATGAACTGACAGAGTCAAATACCAAACTAAAATGTGACAAGTCACTTTTTTTTTACCGAAGCTGAACGGCAGGAACAGTCAGTGTTAATCAGAATAAGTCAGGAGCTCCCTTTTACAGAGGCAGTTCCAACACTTCCCCCCTGCCATGTGCAGGGGAGGGGCCTTCATGCCCTCTGTGGATGGTACCGGTGGCATTTCTAGCTGGTCACTGACTGGTCATTTCTAACTGGTGGTCACTGAAGAAGGGTCCCGACCAGAAACGTCACCCGTCCTTTTCCTCCAGAGATGCTGCCTGACCCGCGGAGTTACTCCAGCATTTTGTGTCTATCTTTGGTCTCTACTGTGGTTTGGTGGAGAGCACTTATTTCATGGTGTCATTTGGAACCCCGTCGGGTGTGAATTCTCTTGTAACCATTTCAGAACAGTGCTGAATGTGAGAAAAACAAAACGCTGGAAGAACTCAGTGGGTCAGGCAGCATCTGTGGTGGGAAATGGACAGACAATGTTTCAGGTCATGACCCACCCTCCACAGATGCTATCTGACCTGTTGAGTTCCTCCAGCACTTTATTACGATTCCGGCATCAGCAGTGTCTTGTGTGTCCATTACTGAGTGAGGTCTCTATTGCCTTCTCTATGAGATTGGAAGTTCATTTTTATATTTCCTTTCAACATGAAAAAAGACCATTCGGCCCATTGAGAGTCTGTGGTGGCTCTTAGGGTAATCCAGTTATTTCAATAAGAAACATAAAGTGCTGGAGTGACTCAACGGGTCTAACAGTACCTGTGGAGGAAGGGTGCTGACCCAAAATGACTCCTGTCCATTTTCCACCACAGGTGCTGCCTGACCAACTGAATTAATCCAGCACTATGTAATTTTTTTTTTGTAAACCGACATCTGCAATTCCTTGTATCTCTAATCCCATTATTTCCCAGTTAATCCTATTATTTTAATAACAAAACTCAGTTGGCCAAACAGTCTTCTTTAAATTGTACGGAAATACCACTTGTCGAAGCAAAGAACTGCAGAGAGACAGAAAATGCTGGAGTAACTCAGCAGGACAGGCAGTACCTCCGGAGAGAAGGAATGGGTGACATTTCGGGTTGAGATCCTTCTATACCAAAGATGGACACAAATTGCTGGATTAATTTAATGGGTCTGGCAGCATATCTGAAGAAAAAGGATCTCCAAAGATGCTGCTTGAGCTACACCAGCACTTTGTGTCCATCTTTACGTTAACACCTCCCTGAATCGCACACCACCCACCCATCCTAGGGACAATTTGCAGTCGCCAATTCAGATTCAGATTCAGATTCAGATTCAATTTTAATTGTCATTGTCAGTGTACAGTACAGAGACAACGAAATGCTATCTGACCTGTTGATTTCCTCCAGCACTTTATTACGATTCCGGCATCAGCAGTGTCTTGTGTGTCCATTACTGAGCTGCCATCTTTGCAACGTGGGGGGAAAATCCATGCGATCACAGGGAGAATAATCAAACACAACATTGAGAGACCAGAGGTCAGAATTGAAACTGGGTCCCCAGCATTGTGAGATACCTACACTACATTCAGCACTAGCTATCAGTTGGAGACTCTCAATAATTTTTTCAGGAAGTTGCACAAGACCTCAAACCACTATTTTGAGTAGAAATGATTTCCCAAGAGGCCTGGCCCATATTTATCCCGCAACCACCATCACTCAACTTATCAAGGCATTCTTGCATTACTGTCTACAATCAATGGGTGGCACAGCTAGTAGAGGGAACTGTTTAAGAAGGAACTGCAGATGCTGGAAAATCGAAGGTACACATAAAAGCTGGAGAAACTCAGTGGGTGCAGCAGCATCTATGGAGCGAAGGAAATAGGCAACGTTTCGGGCCGAAATCCTTCTTCAGGCACAGCTAGTAGAGAGAACTACTGCCTCGTAGCACCAGAGACCCAGCTTCCATCCTGACCTTGTATGTTGGCTGTGTGGAGTTTGCATATTCCCCCTGTGACCTGCGTGGGGTTCCTCCGGGTGCTCCGGGTGTTCCTCCCACACCGTAAAGACATGCAGGTGTGGAGGTTAATTGACCTCAAGTAAATTACCTCTAGTGTGTAGGGAGTGGATGCGAAAGTGGGTTGACATAGAACTAATGTGAACAGATGGTTTGCACGGACAGGGCGGGCCAAATGGCCTGTTTCCGTGCTGTATCTTTCAACTACAGAACAACTACAGAAGCTGTTTTTAAAAAAAAGACACAGAGTGCTGAATTAACTCAGCGGGTTAGGCAACATCCCTCCAGAGATGATGCTGTCTGACCCGCTGAGTTACTCTAGCAATTTGTGTACTTTTTTAATCAATCAATCCTGTTGGTTTTCAGTGTACACTTCAAAAGCAGAGCATGGGGTGTCAGAGGTAGAGTGTACTCCGAGGCAAAGAAAGGAATGTAATAAATGCACCTTTCTCTTTCAAACAACAGCCAAGCTTTCACTGACTAAAAGATCGATACTGGCTCTTTCAGGAACTGCAGATGCTGGAACCTTGCGTAGAACACAAAAGTGCTGGAGTAACTCAGCGGGTCAGACTGCATCTGTGGAGGACATGGATCGGTGACGTCTCAGGTTGGGCCTCTTCTTTAGACCGCGAAGAATCGGAAGAGGATCACGACGTGAAATGCCACCTATTCATCATTCGATGGCAGCACGGTGACGCAGCGGTAGATTCGATCGCGACTACGGGTGCTGTCTGTACGGAGTTTGTACGTTCTCCCCATGACCACGTGGGTTTTCTCCGAGATCTTGGGTTTCCTCCCACACTCCAAATACATACAGGTTTGTAGGATAGTTGGCTTGGTATAAATATAAAATTGTCCCTAGTGTGACTAGGATAGTGTTAATGTGCGGGGATCACTGGTCGGTGCGGACCCGGTGGGCCAAAGGGCCTGTTTCTGCGCTTTATCTCTAAACCAAACTAAAGCAGTAGTCTTAAAGGTGTTGAAAACATTCACAGAGAGAGGGTGCAAACTCCCCACAGACAGCAGAAGTGAGGCAGTAGCTCTATCAGCAGTACCACTGTGCCGCCCATGACTTTGCAGTGACTAAATTATGATTTTACACTCTAATCAATCAACAGTGAAAAAAATATTATACAAACCTTTTTCCGCGTTGCAGTTAATAAAGAGAATATTGGTGTCAACATGTACTCAGCAAAATCTCATTGACAGCGTTGCAATCATCACCAGACCGTTTAATTTGCTGAATACAACACTCTTCTTTGAGATAATCCCTTTCTGGTCAGAGAGAGAGAGAGCAGATGAACCACAATTTAATGTCTGTTCCATAAGGCAGTACCTCAAATTGTGTGGCATTGCCTTATCTTTGAAGACACAAGAAAACTGTTGGTGCAGGAACCTTAAGCAAAACACAAAGTGCTGTAGGAACTCAGCAGGTCAGGCAACATTTAAGGAGGGAATGATCAGAGTAAGCTTTGGGTCGGGGCCTTTCTTTCGACTGAGCACGACACAAAATGCTGGAGGAACTCAGCAGGTCGGGCATATCTGTGGAGGGAATGGATTGGTGGCATTTCAAGTTGCGACCTGGAAGGAACTCAGCTGCAAACATAACATGCTGGAGATCATTTGCACCTCCTCCAACCTCTTTCACTGTATCCACTGTTCCAGGTGGAAACTTCTCTACATCGGCGAGACCAAGCGCAGTCTCGGCGATCGTTTCACTGAACACTTCCGTCCGTTCAGTCCGTCTTAACCTACTTGATCTCCCGGTGGCTCAGCACTTCAACCCCCCTCCCATTCCCAATCTGACCTTTCTGTCCTGGGCCCTCCTCAATTGTCAAAGAGTGAGACCCAGCACAAATTGGAGGAACAGCACCTCATATTTTGCTTGGGTAGTTTACATCCCAGCTGTATGAACATTGACTTCTCTAACTTCAGATTGCCCTTGCCGTCTCTCTCCATCCCCTTCCCCTTCCCAGTTCTCCCACTAGTCTTACTGTCTCCGACTACATTATATCTTTATCCCACCCCCTCCCCTGACATCAGTCTGAGGAAGGGTGTCGACCCGAAACGTCGCCCATTCCTTCTCTCCAGAGATGCTGCCTGTCCTGCTGAGTTACTCCAGCATTTTGTGTCCACCTTCGATTTAAACCAGCATCTGCAGTTCTTTCTTACACATGCAGGTGATCACTCTGAAGAAGGCTCCTACCCTGAAACACCGTCCTTCCATTCACCCCACAGATGTTGCTTGATCTGTATTCTGCCTTTTGATTTGTAGCTTCAAGTTTCTGGTACAACATCAGTAGCTACTGACTCAGTGGCGAAGAATATTACCCACTGAGCAATGACTGATGTTTATTATCATTACTCCAAATGTTTCTCCTTCACTGTGAGTCCCTTTCCATTCCTGGAGGAAAATGCTGTGTCATTTCTCATGAACAAAAACCTTTCGATTTCCCTCACAGCCGACCTGACGACAAGAATTGAAAAGCAATGGCTATTTGCATCAACTCATGTTACACACCATTTCCTTCAAGCGCTCAATTTAGTCCCACCTTGTTAGTGATATTTACAGCACAGCCTGTCTTGTAAACATTTAACAGACTACTACACAATGCAAAGTATATGGAGTGATCACTGATCTTCAAATGTGCCTACGGTTACAATGCTATGGTTCAGGTAGCGTAGAAATGATTGAGCAGCATCTTTGTCAATAAAGATTGGTGACATACCGCTGTGGCTGTGTAAACCAGCATCTGCAGTTGCTTTGCTTCTGCTGTGGCAGTGTTTGTTTTATGCATTTAATTCCACCACTCACTGCATTTCCTTCTGGAGAGATGATCCTGCATTTACTGGGAGAGGTTGCTGCGATATCTGGTTCTTCCACTCAGCTTGCACAACCTTTCTCCCCAGGATGTGTGAAATCAAATACTAGAGGGCATAGCTTTACAGTGAGAGATGGCAAAGTTTAAAGGAGATGTGCGGGGCAAGTTTTTTTTCTCCACACATTGAGTGCCTGGAACGCGCTGCCACGGTTGGTGGTTGAGGCAGATAAAAATAGTTGCATTTAAGAGACCTTTGGCCAGGCACATGCATGTGCAGGGAATGGTGTTCTATGGATTGTGTGCAGTTGCAAGAGCTTGTTTGGGCATCATGCTAGGCACAGACATGATGGGCCGAGTGGCCGGTTCTTGTGCTGCACTGCTCTATGTTCTATCTGAATATAGAGAAAGAGAAAAAGTTGATTGAACTAATTGAAAGATATAGCATGAAAACAGGCTCTTCGGCCCACTGGGTCCATGCTAGGGTTGCCAACTTTCTCACTCCCAAATAAGGGACATGAGGTCAAAGTAAGGGACAAATTCCCGACGGCAATTTGTTGACCGACTCGGCCGTGGCTGGGTGAATGATGAGTTGGCCCGGGTGCTGGATTGCACACAAAGCCCAGACGGCGGGGCCAGCTGAGGAGTTTTGGCCCGCGCGCCGGATTTTGCGTGCAACGTCGCTCGCAAAGTCCGGCACCCCATCCAACTCATGAACCGATGATCGGCCATGAGAAGGAGGTGGTGGTGGTGTCGGCGGTAAGCGAAGGTCCGAAGGTCGGACAACTGGCCGGGCTGCCGACGAACGGGGCCACGGGCGAGGCGCTGCTGCTGCACTCCATGGGCTGCACTATGGAGTCGACTCGAGTAGTAGCAGTCAAATATGGGACAAGGGCGGTCCCATATGGGACAAACCAATTAGCCCAATATACGGGATGTCCCAGCTAATACGGGACAGTTGGCAACCCTAGTCCACGCCAACCATCCATCACTCCATTTGTATGTTATCCTACATTTGCATCCACTCCCTACACACTTGGGGGGCCAATTGATCTACAAACCCACATGTGTTTGGGATGTAGGGGTCAACTGGAGCACCTATGACAATCATAGGGAGAATGTGCAAACTGCACACAGACAGCATCTGAGGTCAGGATCGAACCAGCTCCAGCAGATTTGTTAGGTCATGGGGAAAGGGTAGAGAGAGGGACCAGCTAATGTGCTCTTCCATAGAACTGGCATCGACTTAGTGGGCTGAAAGGAGTTGGACAGGCTAGATGCAGGAAGATTGTTCCCGATGTTGTGGAAGTCCAGGACAAGGGGTCACAGCTTAAGGATAAGGGGGAAATCCTTTAAAACCGAGATGAGAAGAACTTTTTTCACACAGAGAGTGGTGAATCTCTGGAACTCTCTGCCGCAGAGGGTAGTTGAGGCCAGTTCATTGGCTATATTTAAGAGGGAGTTAGATGTGGCCCTTGTGGCTAAGGGGATCAGAGGGTATGGAGAGAAGGCAGGTACGGGATACTGAGTTAGATGATCAGCCATGATCATATTGAATGGCAGTGCAGGCTCGAAGGGCCGAATGGCCTACTCCTGCACCTAATTTCTATGTTTCTAAGGCCACCTTCCATAGTGCTACCAATCTGTCATCCTGTTTTCTGAGTAGAATTACTTTACTTTACAATGGACTGTATGTTCGAAGTCATGCGCTCGGCCCACTACCCCTCCAATTGAGTAGTGGTTTTTATTATTAGATTATCAGATGATGTTCTGGACCATTGATTCAGAGGATCAAGTTCAAATCCCACCAAGACATCTGAGGAATTTAAATTAAAGTGATTAAGCAAAACATGATTTTGATCTAAAATGGCTAGTCTCAATAATTATAGCCATAAATCAACCAGATTGTTCTAAATACCCAACTGAGAAAGAGATCTGCTGACTTTGTCCAGTCTATCCTAAACCCAGTGTTGGAACAGCGCCGAAACGCCGCTTCGATCCTGACTCTGGGCGCTGTCTGTGTGGAGTTTGCACATTCTCCCTGTGACCGCGTGGGTTTCCCCTGGGCGCTCCGGTTCCTGCCCACGTCGTAAAGACGTGCGGGTTTGTAGGTTAATTGGCCCTCTGTGAAATCACCCCAAGAGTGTAGGGGGGTGGATGTAAAAGTATGATAACATCGAACTGGTGTGAATGGGTGATGGATGGTCAGCATGGAGCCAGTGGTTTTTTATGATCACATAATATTAATATTTATTATTATTATTATTATCATGTGTACTGAGATACAGTGACAAACCTTGTGTCGTACCCAGTCAAATCATACTATACACAAGTTTAAGCACGGCTCAGTGGAGCAGCGGTAGAGTTGCTGCCTTACCAGGGAGAGTTTGTACGTTCTCCCTGTGACCGCGTGGGTTTTCGCCTGGTGCTCTGGTTTCCTCCCAGATTCTAAAGGCATGCATGTTTGTACATTGATTGGTTTCTGTAAATTGCCCCTAGTGTGTAGGATGCAAAAGTTGGATAACATAGAACTTGTGTACAGGTGATCGATGGTCGGCGCGGAGTAAGTAGGTAGGCCGAAGTGCCTGTTTCCACGCTGTAACTCTAATATCAAGCCGCACACAAGTACAGCAGGTAGCACAAAGAGACAAATATAGTGTCATATTGTTACCACTGCTGAGAAAGTGCAGGTTTTTGTTTTAAATGCAATGGCGACAATGAGGTTGTTTGGAAGATCTGATGCAAAATCCGTGGATTTGATTGAAATCTTCACTGTCTCCTCAGTGCTAGGAAAGTTTACTGGACAGAAAATCTCCATGAAAAGTTTAAAACTAAAGTAGCTCTTCTCAAAGGAGAGTTCAGGAAACCCACGTGAGTTGAAGATTAATGTGGAGAAAAATAAAGACACAAAGTGCTGGAATAACTCAGCGGGTCAGGCAGCGTTTCTGGAGAACAAGGATAGGTGACGCTACGGGTCGGATCCCTTCTTCACACTGACTAATGGTCAAAGAAGCAATCACTTCTTTAAACATTCTAACATTTCCAGCACCTGCAGTATTTATTTTTATTTGCTCTTTGATGGATCACAGAAGATGGTCTGGACTAGAATAAATCAAGATGACATTGTAGCTCTCTCAATTGCACAAAACTCAATTATGAGGATTTTCACTCTGTAACATTAAGCCATTCAGCCCACTGAGCAATGCTGGCATTTAACTACACTTTGAAGGGTGATCTTACAGAGGTGCATAAGATCATGAGGGGAGTCGATAAGGCAGATGCCCGGAATGCTTTACCCAGAGTAGGGGAATCAAGCCCCATAGGTACGAGAGGAAAGACTTAACAGGAACCTGAGGGGCAACCTTTTCACATAGAGGGTGGAACAGGCTGCCAGTGAAGGGAGTTGAGGCAGGTACTGAGGCAACATTTAAAGGACATTTGGACAGGTCCATCGATAAGAATAGGATATGGGCCAAACGTGGGGAGGTGGGATTAGTGTGGATGGCATGGGCATTAAGGGCATGTCCCACATGGCCGTCATTCACGTGCCATTTATGCGACCTACTAGCGCGGGACGGGTGCATGGAGTGGCGTGGAGGAGTGTGGAGGGGCGTGGAGGAGTGTGGAGTGGCGTGGAGGAGTGTGGACTTCATCCTACACAAAACCTTCGCACGCCAACGACCTGTTGCGTAACTGACGGCCAAAGTGGGACAACGTCTCACCGGCAACAGCAGCAGAAGCAGGCAAACGATCGCCGAGCTCGGCCTGGGGTTCACGGCCGTTGCGGATCTAGACTCCTACTCCCAGAGCGGGGCCAAGACGATTGGAGATAGACACAAAATGCTGGAGTAACTCAGCGGGACCGGCAGCATCTCTGGAGAGAAGGAATGGATGATGTTTCGGGTCGAGCCCTTTCTTCAGACTGAAATGTGGGATCAATGTCTCCCATTGTTGAGTTTCATATAACCAGGGGCTCCCAGTCTCAGAGTTGGCCACTTCGGACTGGGATGGGAAAAAATGTCTTCACCCACAGGTGACGAACTCACTAAAGGACTGTGGCGGTTCAGTGAAGACGTTTTGGTTTGCTTTAGATTCAGTTTAATTTAGTTTATTTTGGTTTAGAGATACAACACGGAAACAGGTCCTTCGGCCTACCGAGTCTGCACAGTGATCCCTGTACACTGGCACTATCCTACATGCTAGGGACAATTTACCAAAGCCAATTAACCTACAAACCTGTGCATCTTTGGATGTGGGAGGAAACCGGAGCACCCGGAGAAAACCCACGTGGTCAAAGGGAGAACGTGCAAACTCCGTACAGACAGCACCCGTACTCAGGATCGAACTCGGGTCTCTTGTACTGTAAGGCAGCAAATCTACCTCGCAGCCCCATAAAGGTCATAAATAAATCAAAGGATGTGGGGTTAGTGCCTCAAGTACTACTGGAGTCAATGCTAAGCCATGATCTTATTCGATAATAGAATATTTAATGTTATACACACTTAACTCTTATACTCAATGCCCTGAACAATCAAGGAAAGTGTACAATATGCCTTCTTTACCACTCTATCTGCTGGCGTTTGCCACTTTCATATAGTTAAGGACTTGAACCAAGGTCCCTCTGTGCATCAATGCCAAGAACAATACCACAAGGATTTTGTGTAGGAAGGAACAGCAGTGTAGGAAAGAATTACAGATGCTGGTTTAAATCGAAGGTATACACAAAATGTTGGAGTAACTCTGTTGGACAGGCAACATCTCTAGAGAGGAATGGGTGATGTTTTGGGCCGACTCACCTATCCATGTTTTCCAGAGATGCTGCCGGTCCCAATGAGTTAATCCAGCACCTTGTGTCTTTTTTTAAATAAACCAGCATCTGTAGTTTTGTGTGTCTAATATAATTTGTAGGGTATGCTTGCATGCAAACATATCTTCAGTGATGTAAGATGATAAAGGAATCATACACATCTTTCGTATAATATGTAGGAAGGAACTGCAGATGCTGGTTTACACCGAAGATAGACACAAAATGCTGGAGTAACTCAGTGGGACAGGCAGTATCACCAGAGAGAAAGAACGGGTGACGTTTCGGGTCGAGACCCTCCTTCAGACTGACAGAAGTCTTCAGATTCTGAAGAAGGGTCTCGACCTGAAACGTCACCCATTCCTTCTCTCCAGAGATGTTGCCTCTCCCGCTGAACTACTCCAGCATTTTGTGTCTAAGCGCAAGGATTTTGTCAGAACGTACACTTGATTGAGTTTAGATTGTGGCATTACAATACAGCACAGGAACAGGCTCTTCGGCCCACAATGTCTCTCTGTGTCGAACGAGTTGACAAGTTAAGCTGACCTCAACCTCACTTGCAGCTTTTGGGATTGCACTGTGTACTGGCCGGCCACTGAGACATTGAGACATAGAAACATAGAACATAGGTGCAGGAGGAGGCCATTCGGCCCTTTGAGTCAACACCGCCATTAATTGTGATCAAGGCTGATCATCCCCAATCAATAACCCGTGCCTGCCTTCTCCCTTGATTGCACTATCTAGACAACTGTGGAAAGGACTCAATGTCCTTCCTTTCGTTTAAATTATTCATTTTATTTAGGTTAGCGATTTAAGATTTTGGATTGTAGTAATAACGTTTTCCACAGATAGGTTTTATGTTTCCACAGTATTATTTAGAACATTCTGTGCAAAGACACAAAATAAACCAATCAGTCCAGGGGTGTTATCATCTCCCTTATCCTGTCAAAATATTTCTTTTCTCATAACAGATTATATAGAGTAGCCTATTTATGATCCATTGTTAGAACTTGAAATATGGAGCGTATCCCATTTGCATTTATATAGTGCCATTATAATCTGTGATACCTTAATCTACCGGAAAAAAAAAAACTGCTGGAGGAACTGAAGGAGTCAAACTGCATTTGCAGTCAGAGGCAGAGAAGTGTTGACGTTTGGATCATAAACAGCATCAGTATTAATGCTTCACACACACTGGAATTTAGACGGATGAGAGGGGATCTTATAGAAACATACAATACTCTTAAGGGGTTGTGCAGGCTGGATGCAGGAAAAAATGTTCCTGAAGTTGGGGGAGTCTGGAACCAGGGGTCACAGTTTAAGAATAAGGGGTAGGCCATTTAGGACTGAGATGAGAGAAAACTTTTTCAGCCAGAGAGCTGTGAATCTGTGGAATTCTCTGCCACAGAAGGCAGTCGAGGCCAATTCACTGGATGTTTTCAAGAGAGAGTTAGATTTAGCCCTTAGGGCTAACAGAATCAAGGGATATGGTGAGAAAGCAGGAACAGGGAACTGATTTTGGATGATCAGCCATGATCATATTGAAAGGCGGTGCTGGCTCAAAGGGCCGAATGGCCTTCTCCTGCACCTATTTTCTATGTTTCTATATTCCAGCATCTACAGTCTCCTGTGTTCCACTCTACTATAAAAACATATTTGAACATAGAACAGTACAGCACAGGATTAGGCCCTTTGGCATAAAATGTCCATGGTGAACATGGATCCAAGATAAACTAATCTCCTCTGGACTTGATCCATATCCCTCCATCCCCTGCATATCCATGAGCCCAAAGTAAAGCCTTAAATAGCATGATGGAATGGCAGCGTAGACTTGATGGGCCGAATGACCTAATTCTGCTCCGATCACATGATCTTATGATCTTAATACCACTATCGTATCTGCTTCCACCACCACTGCTGGCAGAGCATGCAGACCCACCATTCTCTGCGTAACAAACTTGCCCCACACAACTCCTTTAAACAATGCTCTTCTGACCTTAAAGCTATGCACTCGAGTTTGACATTTCCACTCTTGGAAAAACATTTCTGATAGTCCACCCTACCTATGTATGTTTTTCACAATTGTAAATACTTCTATCAGGTGTCTTCTCGCTCCTCTGATGCTGTAGAGAAAACACTCCAAGTTTGTCCAGCTTTATACCTCATTTTAGTTTAGTGTAGTGTAGGTCCTTGGACCAGCAATCCCGGCACACTAACACTATCCTACACACACTGACATTTGACAATTGGCAATTGATAATCCTACAATTGACATTTATACCAAGCCAATTAACCTACAAACCTGTGCGTCTTTGGCGTACGGGGGGAAACCGAAGATCTCGGAGAAAATCCACGCAAATCACGGGGAGAATGTGCAAACTCCGTACAGACAAACACCCATAGTCAGGATCGAACCCGGGTCTCTGACGCTGTAAGGCAGTAGCTCTATCGCTGAGCCACCTCATGAAGGGAACATTTTGAGTGTAAGGAAACCTGCAATGAATTTGCAAAATCTACCTCGCTGTACAACAAAAATCACACCATTAAAGAAATACCTTTTAGTCTTAGAGTGGACCATTTGGGAAATAGACCCTTCGGCCCAACTTGCCCATGCCGACCAAGATGCCCCACCTATGCCTGTCCAACCTGCCTGTTTTTGGATCATATCCCTGTAAACCTCCGTCTTCCCAGTCCACTTGCCAACACTTCCTTTGTGGTGAAAAGCAACATATGACTGCATCTCCGACAGCCTCCATTCAATTTAATCCTGTTTAGTTGCATTTGTTATTGCATTTGCATTACTTTAAATTGGATGCGCTTTGATTTTCAACTGAGCAAAGTATATACTCTTGTGCAGGCAATGGAATTAAAAAATATATATCTCCCATCAAAGCTTCCTGGCATCCAGCAGCATTAATTATTAAATTTGGTGTTGTACTCTTACATGGCAGAAACAATGATCAAGGAATGTCGCAGCTGCATTTTACTCATAATGGCAGACTAATTTATTTAAATCTCTTAATAATCAGAGGTTATAGCGTGAAGGAGAGAAAAGGACCACAATTTCAGTCAAATTATAGAAAACAGCAGAAAAAAGGAGAGATGGGAAGCTGAATTGGTCTGAAGCCAACACTGGTAATAACTGCTCAGAGGGGTAAAACGAACATTTTAATCTGCCTAATGACATGTCAGTGGAACAGTGGGACAATTGCGCTTTGTTCAAAGTCACGATGCGGCACTTCAGGCTGCTCAAAAGTAGGAGTCAGTAGTTCGGTCACAAATAAGAACAGGTAAGACACAAGAGACTGCAGATGCTGGAATCCTAAGGCAAAAAAGGTGCTGAGAAACTAAGTGGGTAAACAGCATCTGTGGAGGGAATGGACAGACGATGTTTCGGGTCGGGACACTTCATTACACTGATCAGACTTTTAACATGTGACGTTGGACTTGAGTCATTGATTGAATGCAAGTTACAGCATGGAAACTTTGTCGAGTCCACGCCAACTATCGATCCACTATTCACACTAGTTTAGACTAAAGACTTTATAGAGATAGGGCATGGAAATAGGTCCTTCAGCCTACCTGGATTGCATCGACCAGCGATCACCCCATACGCTGGCACTATCCTACACACTGGCGACAATTTACAATTTACAGAAACCAAGAAACCGACAAGCCTGTACGTCTTTGGAGTGTGGGATGAAATCGGAGCACCCAGAGGAAAACCTACGTGGTCACAAGAAGAATGCACAAACTCCATGCAGACCATAACCGTAGTCAGGATCGAACCTGGATCTCTAGTGCTGCACGCCAGCAACTCTACCGCTGTGCCACCATGCCGCCCCTAGTTCTATGTTATCCCACTTTCACATCCAGTCCTTACTCACAACAGGCAATTTACAGCAGCCAATTAAGCTACACATCCACATTGACTTCAACATGTGTGAGGACCACAATCGTCCCATTGACCATATACCACAATCACACACAAGCAGGCTAAACGCAAAACAGAGGCTGACAGAACACCCCTTCACCCCTTTCAATGAACCCAATTTTCAGTGGAACAAGAAAAGTTCCTTCCCATTTGACAAGCGTATATCATGGAAACAAGGAAAGCCTTGCTTGAGTAAAACCTCCTGACATTTCTCACGGAGAGTGGTGAGTCTGTGGAATTCTCTGCCTCAGAGGGCGGTGGAGGCAGGTTCTCTGGATGCTTTCAAGAGAGAGCTACATAGGGCTCTTAAAAATAGCGGAGTCAGGGGACATGGGGAGAAGGCAGGAAAGGGGTACTGATTGTTGATGATCAGCCATGATCACATTGAATGGCGGTGCTGGCTCGAAAGGCCGAATGGCCTACTCCTGCACCTATTGTCTATATCCAAATACAAAGTATATTTGTATATCCGTATACAAAGATCTGTATAATTCTTTTAAATGTCATAATTGCATCTGCTTCCGGAGCTTCCTTTGGCAGCTCATTCCAGAAACGGACTAACCTCCAGCAAATGTAGACCACGAGATCACTCTTAAATCTCTCCCCTCTCACTATTAGCTTTTGCCGTCTAGTTATAGAAACCTCTACTGTGGGCAAAGGACTGTGAGTGCACACTTTAACCGTCCCCCTCATGATCTTGTACACCCTGACAAGGTCCCCCCTCAGCATTCCTACGCTCCAATGAACAAGGTCCCATCTTATCTAACCTCTCCCTGTAACTGAAAGCTGTACGCCTAGGTCACATCCTGGTGAATCCCTTAAGCATCCTTCCCAACTTAACGACATCCTTCCTACAACTGGACGACATGAACTGGACGCAGTTGTCCGAGTGAGGTCTCAACAACGACATGAACAGTTTCATCATGATGTCCCTCTGATGTTCCAGGGAAAATAATCTGTGTTTGTCCAACCTTTCGTGAGAGTTAATTCTCTCTAATCCAAGCAACATTCTGGTAGGTCTCCAAAGCCTCCGCGCCCTTCCTATAGTGGGGTGGCCAGATCTGCCCACAATACTCCAGATGCAGCCAAAATAAAGTCTTGTAAACCTGTAACATGATTCCCTGATTCCATTACTCAATGCATAGCTCTCCACCCGCATTTGTACATAACACCAATGGGCTCAGGCAACATGTGCGTCCTTGTAATGAAGCAGCAGGACGTCAAATGCATCAATTTCATTCTCTTCCAGCTTTGGAGGGATGTCGTGAAATAGATAAATGATCCAAAATACAGCTACAACGTTTTAAATAGCACATGGGGCGAACAGTTAGAACACATGCAGCTAAATTAATTACAGATGTAATTATTTTCCAAAGACCACGGGTGGGCACATCCTTTAACAACATTAACATGGATTCTGCCACAGATTGGGAGGAATGCATAGAGTCATAGAGCGATAGAGCGATAGTCAAAGAGTCCTACAGTGATAGTGCTTCACAGATGGGTTCTAGTGCTACATGGATGGGTTCAAACTAAAGAGTGCGGGGGTATAGTCGACAGCGTGGACACGTAACCGTGCAGCTAACGGGAAAGAGAGTGTAGGAAAGGTCACGTTTAAACTAACAGTGCAGGGGGATGGGACCCAATGCAAAGAGATAGAGGGCCATAAAAGGAGGACAGAAGTGGAATGTAGAAGGGAGATAAGAAACATTTTGAGGAGCATTCGAAATAAGGTGGATGATGAGTTGAATGCGCAGTTAGTAGTTAAGGGATATGATATATTTGGAATTAAGGAGACATGGCTCCAGGGTGACCAAAGCTAGTAGCTAAACATACAGGGGTATTCGATATTTAGGAGGGACAGACAGAAAGGATGAGGAGGTGGGGATGGCATTGCTGGTTAAAGAGCAGACATTAGCTTGGATGCTGTAGGATCAGTATGGGTAGAACTACGAAATAGCCATGGGCAGAAAATGCTTGTTGGAGTTGTACACAGACCACCAAACAGCAGTAGGGAGTTTGGGGATAGTATCAAGCAGGAAATTATGGATGCGTGTAGCAAAGGTACAGCGGTTATCATGGGTGACTTTAATCAACAGATAGATTGAGCCAAAAAAATTGGTTATAGTGCTGAGGTGAGGATTTCCTGGAATGTATACGGGATGGGTATCTAAACCAATATGTAGAAGAACCAACTAGAGGGCAGGCCATCCTAGACTGGGTATTGTGTAAAGAATAAGTATTAGTTAGTGATCTTGTTGTGCAAAGCCCCTTGGGCGACAGTGACCATAATATGGTGGAATTCTGCATTAGGATGGAGAGTGGCCTGGTTAATTCAGAGACTTGGGTCCTGAACTTGAATAAGGGGGACTTTGAAGGTATGAGACGGGAATTAGCTAGGATAGACGGGCAAATTATACTTATAGGGTTGACAGTGGAGATGCAATGGTGAAGATTTAAAGACCACATGGATGAACTCCAGAAATTGGTCATCCCTGTCTGGAGAAAAAATAAAACGAGGAAGGCAGCTCAACCGTGGCTGACGAGGGAAGTCAAGGATAGTGTTAAAGCCAAGGAAGAGGCATGTACATTGGCCAGAAGAAGTGGCAAACCAGAAGACTGGGAGAAATTTAGAACTCAACAGATGAGGACAAAGGGGTTAATTAAGGGGGGGGGGGGGGGGGGGGGGGGGGGGGGGCATGAGCATGAAAGAAAGCTTGTGGGGAAGATAAAAACTGCCTGTATATAGGAATGTAAAAAGGAAAAGATGTCATGTGTGGGCAAGTTTAGCCGAAGCGCCTATAAATTTGCCTGGCTTTAGCGCATATCCAAACCTTTCCTATCCATGTATCTGTCCAAGTGAAAACTGAGTCAAAAGTCATCATTCACACTGCCCAGAATCAAATGTGAAGTAGGGTGATCATGGCAGGTTGCTACCTCGTAGAGGCAGCCAGCGTCTTCAAAAGATGTCATTGTAAACTGAAGCCTTTTTTAAAGTCATTATAACTGGGCCAGCATGCTAATGAGACCCAGTAAATCAGATCAAAAATGTTGACTGCAGCAAGTTCCAAGACTTTATACAAGGCTTTGACAATTGCATCCTGTAAATCGGTTCCATTTTTGCACAATTAGTGACTCCGATTATAATCCTTCAAGCAAAATGTCCAGAGGAAAGGCTCATTTAATACTTGATTCAGCTACAACTTTCGGAAATTGCTCCTTGCAAATTTCGGGAAAGGTTGACTTACCATCCGGTGATATTGGAGGGGACGGAGTGAAGCTCGTCGAAGGTTTATCTGAAAAAAAGAGAAAACAAAGAAAGATGAGAACATTATCAGGAATTCTCACGGGAGTCACCAACACTGTAATATATATATATATTTATTTGTTTGCCAGATGTACCACCAGATTTAAGGGCCTGTCCCACTTTCATGACCAAATTCACAACCTTTTTTACTGGTGGACATTTTTCCTCAGGGTAGAAAAACGCCCCGACCTACTTGGTGCCACGAGTACCTACGACCAGCATCAAGACCTACCTACAACCTCGTGACGACCATGCTGCGAGTATGAGTCAAGGGCAAACTCGGCAGAGGTTGTGAATTAGGTCGTGAAAGTGGGACAGGCCCTTTAGAAACGGCATCATTCCCTCTGTTATCAGATTCCTGAACTGTCCTCCCATAAGCTAGTGTCAGAATCTTTCAACCTTGATTAGTGCAGGTGTCAGGGGTGATGTGGAGAAGGCAGGAGAATGGGGTTGAGAGGGAAAAACAGATCAGCCATGACTGAATGGTGAGGTAGACCTGATGGGCCGAATGGCCTAATTCTGCTCCTGTAACTTATGAACTTATGAACCCACCCGATTGCGGACACTGGAATTTCTCTCTGAAACTGTAACGTTACAATGCTGTAACAGTATATTCGACACTCTGGTCATTTTCTCTTTGCACTACCTGTGTTGCGTGTGTGTAACTTGATGGTACTTGTCTATAGCATGATCTGGTTTAATTGGATAGCACGCAAACAAAAGCTGTTCACTCTATCTTGGTACGTGGCATTAAATCAATAGCATACTAGATCATGATATGAGCACTGACAGGGCCAGAATGTATTACCCATATCTTAATGCAATCACAACAAAAGCTCATCAACATCGTTATTTCCTGAGGGGAGATTGTTGATACGTCGCCAGAAACTCCTTCAAACATCTACAGGTGCTTGGTTAGAGAGTGTGTTATAGTTTACATCACGGCCTGGTTTGGTAACTCAAACGGCCAGGAACAAAGGAAGTTTCAAATAGTGGTGTACGCTGCCCGCTCCATCACGGGGCCCGACCTCCCCACCATCAGAGGGATCTACCGGAAGCGCTGCCTCAAAAAGGTAGCTAATATCATCAAAGGCCCACGCCGCCCTGCCCACACACCATTGGGAAGAAAGTACAAGAGCCTGAAAACTGCTACCACCAGGTTCAAGAGCAGTCTCGTCCCAGCAACTATTAGGCTGTTAAACCACACTGCACAACCCTACCCCAGCAAGGATCAACTATGGGCTTTGTTGCGATTACATTATATCATTCAGTTTTTGCACTATTATAGACAATCGACAATAGGTGCAGGAGTAGGCCATTTGGCCCTTCGAGCCAGCACCGCCATTCAATGTGATCATGGCTGATCATCCCCAATCAGTACCCCATTCCTGCCTTCTCCCCATATCCCCTGACTCTGCTATTTTTAAGAGCCCTATCTAGCTCTCTCTTGAAAGCATCCAGAGAACCTGCCTCCACCGCCCTCTGACGCAGAGAATTCCACAGACTCACCACTCTCTGTGAGAAAAAGTGTTTCCTCGTCTCCGTTCTAAATGGCTTACTCCTTATTCTTAAACTGTGGCCCCTGGTTCTGGACTCCCCCAACTATTATAATCTATTATTACGGATTATTCATTTATGTTATTGATTGTTTGATATTTATTTGATGTGTTATTGTGTTACTGATACTGTAAAAGCTGCAGCAAGTGAGAATATCAGTGCAGCAAGTGAGATTTCCATTGGCAGTACCTATGACAATTAGACAGTCTTGATTTCCCTTGGCCAGCAGCACCACTTCAGAGTCAGTCAACACTGTCTGGCATCGCACACTTGGTGGACCAGGTACAGTGGCCGCATTTAGCTCTTTTAAACAATCGAGTCGCTTTGCGGTCATAATGTTTCAATTATGTTCCAGCAATTGAATTTAAATTTCCCAGTGGCGGCCTTGGCGGGATTTGAACTCGCGCCTACAAATCAACAGATCAGATCGCAGGATGCTAATCCAGTAACCTCACCACAATGCTGACAATTGTTCTGTTCTTCAACTCTCCTTTGCTACAAACAACACCGTATGTAGCACAAAGAGCAGCTGGGTTTCGATTTAGACTTATTATTGTCGAGGTACAGTGAAAAGCTTTTGTTAGGGAGCTTTCCAATCAAATCAGATAATACTGTACACGCACACAATCAAGCCAAACATAGGTGCAACAGGGATAACTTCTTCAGTCTGAAGAAGACTCGACCTCAAACGTCACCCATTCCTTTTCTCCAGAGACGCTGCCTGACCCGCTGAGTTACTCCAGCATTTTGTGTCTATTTTCGGTGCAGACCAGCATCAGCAGTTCCGTCCTACACAGGCAATTTGCAGAGAAAGTGCAGAATATACTTTCTGCCTGCACAGTGCAGAATATACTTTCTCAGCACTGTGGCATGTAACATTTAGAGGGGAAGATATTTATTGTAATGGGTACAGTGAAACTCCGCAGTTGTGCTTTACAGTTTAATAATTGAAACCTGCAGATGTCTTTTAAAAGTTAAAGCTGCAAACAACCACATTGGCGTGCGTTCATCGAGGCTTTGAAAGCTTTCAGAATGACTCTCCCCACCAGCGACCTTCACTGCCATGGCTGTTCTCTAAGTACAAGTCACCCTGGAGGTGTTGGCAGAATATGCAATCCATAAAGGGAGCTGGCTCACCTGACCCAGCTTCAGCTGACGGCAACAGTTCTCCGGGTGGAAAATAAAGCTTTTATTGTTTCTGCAGCCCCTCTCACTGAGGAGAATTTTACATGTGTCACACAGGGAGCTTGGTCGAGAGCACAGTCACCTCTGAGCCAGAATTCCTGACCATCCAAGGGCCTTAAGAGGCATAGAGTCTTCTTGCCCTACTTGCCCACACCAGCCAACATGTCCCATCTATACTAGTCCCACCTGCCCTCGTTCGGCCCATATCCCTCCAAACCTGTCCTACCCATGTACCTCTCAAAATGTTTCTTAAACGTTGCGATACTACTGGCTTCAGCTACCTCCTCCGGCAGCTCGCTCCACACACCCACCACCAACCACTGAAGTTATGCTTCAATGCAAAGCAGAGGTTCTGATCACCCGGTTGCTGGCATTGCATAGGTGCTTGAGGGTCAGAGGTGCTCCCTTTTACACTAAGCTGAGAAACAGAAGCATCATTTTCCCTCTCGAGTGTTCTCAACATCCCATGGTCAACCGTGCTCTCAAAGGCAATATTTAACCCTGGTCAATGGGGTCTTTGAGGTGGCACGGTGACGCAGCGGTAGAGTTGCTGCCTTTCGACGCCAGAGACCCGGGTTCGATCCTGACTGCGGGCGCGGTCTGCACGGGGTTCCTACGTTCTCCCTGTGACCGTGTGGGTTTCCTCCCAGTGCTCAGCTTTCCTCCCACACTCTAAAGACGTGCAGGTTTGTAGGTCAACTAGCCTCTGTAAATTGGCCCCAATGTGTAAAATGTGAAAGCAGGATAACATAGAAATAGTGTATGGGGTGATCAATAGTTGGCGTAGATGTGATCGGCCGAAGAGCCTTTTTCCATGATGTGTCTCTAAACTCGTTAGTTAGTTTAGTTTATTGTCACTCGTACAGTGAAAACTTTTTGTTGCGTGCTAACTAAACTAATGATCATGAACAGATTATCATAGCCTTTCCCTCTCTGGGAGTTTGCTGCCTACAAATTAGCTGCCATGACTTTAACATTATAAATGTGACGACAATTTTATTTAATAATTGCTTCATATGTTAACAAGTTACTATGGTGATGATAATCTCCCTTCAGCGAGCGTTCATTTCAGGTTTTTTAATGTGCATGAATCAAGCATATTTTATTTACAATTTTGGTCCAAATGAAGAACAGAACAGTGAATAGTGTCTTTATTGCAATGGCTATTTCAGCTCATGACTAGAAGGTGGTCAGACAGAGCAAACAGTCCACTGTACAGCAATAACATTTACTCAAGACAACCAAAGCTGTTTAAAGGGCAAAAGTGAACAAAATAGAGTGAACTCCAGTTCGCTACATGACTAATTCTAGTTTGAATAATTCCTTCAGAAAAATTCAGTGACTCAAGAATATTTACATTAAAATTATGAGCATTAAGTCAATTCCAGTCGCAGCGATGCGGGCACTTGACTTGACTGACAGGGCAATTATCCAATTATCTGCACTCCTCCTGGGTCTCGCATTGCAAGCCTTTATTAAGTCGGGTTTAGCGCTCCATGCCTTGCCAGTGACGAGGCAGAAGGAGCAGCAGGTCGTGCCGCTGCCGCACCGATCCAGCACGTCGGGTTCCATCCTGACCTCGGTTGCTGCTTGTGTGGAGTTTGCACGTTCTCCCCTGTGACTGTTCTGGGGTTTCCCTCGGCTGCTCGGGTTTCCTCCCACATCCCAAAGACGTGCGGGTAAGTCAGTTAGTGACACTAAGCGGAAATCTTCAGTGGCCCGGTGACCAAAGAGTCCAAGAGGTGTTGGCTGACCTATGAAAGTGAATGAGTTGTAGAGCTACAGTGAAAGAAGGAAAGGAGGTGATGCAATTGCCCTCCTGGAAGCTGGCCTGGACCCAATGGGCTGAATGGCCTCCCTCAGGAACATAGAACTGTACTGACAGAAACAAGCCCACAATGACTGTACCAAGCATGATGCTGCCAAGTTAAATTAATCTCCTCATGACCCATAACCTGCACAAGATCCATAATCCTCCATTCCCTGCAATCCCATGTGTTTATCTAAACGTTCAAATGCCATTGTCCTGCCCATGTCCAGCACCGCCCCTGGCAGCGGGTTCAAAGCACCCCTCACCTTCAGTGTAAAAAACTTGCCGATATCTTCTTCATACTTTGCCCCTCTCACCTTGAACCTGTGCTCCCTAGTCCTTGACATTTCCATCCTGACAAAAATGATTCTGATTGTCTGCCCTATCTATGTCAACCTCTAACACTCCAGAGAAAATGATCCAAGTCTGTCCGACCTCTCCTGATAGCTTCTAGATAACAGAGGTCTTGGGTTTGGGAGGTGTTTCACGGGTAGCTTTGGTGGGTATCAACAGTGCATTTGGTGGACAGTCATTGTGCATTGGTGGTGGAGTGATGGATGGGGTGCCAATCCCATGAGGTGCTTTGTCCGAGATGATATCAAGGTTTTTGACTGTTGTTGGATCTTCAGGCAAGTGGATAGCAATGTATCACACACCTGACTTGCCCTGTGTTGAGGGTGTAAAGGCTTCGGGATGTCCGGAGTGTAATCATTCCTTATGTACCCAGCCTTTGACCTGCTCAAGCGGCCACAGTGTTTAAGTGGCTGGTCCCATTGAATTTTGTTTTAATTTAGAGATAAGCATGAAAACAGGTCCTTCGACCCACCAAGTCTACACCGACCACTGTTCACACTAGTTCTATGTTATCCCGTTATTCCACTTTCTCGTAAACTCCCACAAACCCGCTCGTCTTTGGGATGTGGAAGGAAACCGGAACACCCGGAGGAATCTCATGTGATCACAGGGAGAACCTTTGGAACGATGGGCCGAATGGCCTAATTCTACTATTCCTTATGGCCATATGACTGTCTGCCATTGTAATGGCATGCACATTAAAGAGTAGCCTGCAGTATTTAAGAAGCCTCGACAACACTCGACAGCAGGAATGATGGAGCTTGACATTTTCTCAGTCTCATGCACTCTTCACACAACACCGCAGGGGCTGACTGGTACACTTCACTCCCAACACTAAGTTACATCAACGCCATTTAAAACGAAATTACAGAAGAGGAATTCAGTGTGAGGCTCTACTATACTGAAGCAAAGTGCTGGAAGAACACAGCAGGGTCAGGCAGCAGTCTGAAGAATACAAAACATCACCTATTCCTTTTCTCCAGAGATGCTGCCTGATCCGCTGAGTTACTCCAGCTCTTTGTGTCTTTATCTGTGGATGAAATGGACGGAGTACGTTTCAGGTTGGGACCCTCTACAGACTGATTATAGTGGTGGAAGAGAGAGCTGGATGTGGATCAAAGCCAGAATTACAGAAGGGGGGGGGGGGGGGGGGGGGGGGGTGTGTGTGAGCAAAGATACTCTAGTATATTTGGTTGTTGGAGACGGTTTCACAACGATCGCGTCGGAGAGAAAAGGAGAACATCTTCAAAGTGGGCAACATTGAACAGGCAAATTTATTCCGCAGTGCCTTCTGGAGGGGAGAGGGTAAAAACAAAAAAGATTGGGAGTGGAGAACAAAGAAAGAGTGGGACAAGTGAGGGGAAAATGAGTTAAGGAACAAGAGAGAAAAGAAAAATAGAACAGAAAAGAAAATGACACAAGACACTTACTGAACAATCCCATGCCCACGGACAAATCCCAAGACCCTAAACACAAATTGATAAACATCCATTCTTGATTTATATCAGAAATGTAAGTTTTTAAAAAAAAAAGCAATTGAATCAGCCACGCTGAAACGAATGTATCCTGAAAGAAATTTCACATCACCATGGCAACTCATTAACATAAGAAACAATTATAAATAATAAAACACAAGCTGAAATCGATGGGAATTATTCAGAAGCATATTTACTTTTGATGGTCCTACAGGAATTGGTTCCCAGGACATTTTCCCCTTGATGTCCCATTGCGTTCTCTGGTTTTCTCACTGCTAGCGGCCATCTTTGTTGAGTGGGGAGATGCAGAGCTTTTCAGAATTCTCTCGTATCCTAAACTGGGTCAGGTTTATGCTGATCACAGCCGAAGATCGACAGCCTACTCAGAGCCTGGGGTCTTGCCCTATAAATGCAGATGGGGGAACTCACACAGTGGGGGCATCTCACTAGACGGGAAAGCATTTTGAGATGCCCTGTGGCTCAATGCAGATCCAGATATCTGGCCCTTGTTCAGGCACCATTTCAGCATTGAATTGGAGGTAGCTGCACACACAACTGCACAGCAATTTAGACAGGTGCATGGATAGGAAAGGTGTAGAGGGATATGGGTCATGGGACTAGTGTAGATGGGGCATCTTGGCCAGCATGGAAACGGGCCAAGTTGATTTCTCCAAATATAAGTAGACTTGTGCTGAACTGCATGAGCTACAAAACTTTGGGAGGCTCCCAGTCCCACAAAAGGGACTAGAGGATTCCCAGTTCTTTACATTGCCGGACCTGTCTTATCTATTATCTGTGTTATCTAGTGAAAATAATGACACTGGAGCAGTGGATCTCAACCCATGGGTTAATCGATTCACTGCTACAGTGTGTTTGACATCTAATATTTACTAAATGATTGTGCAAGAGGTATATTAGTATTAGTTTAGTATGGTTTAAATTAAACTAAACTACCTGGGCTGTGCCCATACAACTCCTTGTACAAACATTTGATAAATATTAGATGCACTGGGAGCTACAAGTATGATCCACCACGGCAAATAGGTTGGGAGCAAGTGGGAAAAGGGAAAGCAGAGGCAATGGGCGTAAAACAACTGAAAGAAACATGTGCTGAGACTGCAATGCCTCAGGAATTAGCATCCTGGTCCCAAAGATCTTCTAAATGAGGGTTTGTAATGATGTCACTCTGCACGAGGGTTTGGTGGGTTGTGGATTTAAGTCCTGAGGTTTTACACTGACACTGCAGCTCTAAACTGTTGGTCAAATCTTACAGGAAATGTGTGAATCCCACGGCCCCTCTCACTCTTTCTAATTGATTGAAAGCTACAGCATGGAAACAGGCCCTTCGGCCCACCAAATCCATGCCAACCATCGATCACCCATTCACACCTATTCCATGTTATCCATCACTTTCTGATCCACTCCCTACACATTCGGGGGAATTTACAGAGGCCAATTAACCTACAAACCCTCATGTGCTTGGGACTTGGTAGGAAACCGGAGCACCCAGAGGAAACCCACGCGATCACAGGGAGAACATTCAAACTCCGCACTGGCAATACCAGATCGAATTTGTGTCTCTGCCGTTGTCTTGACCAGCTGCGCCACATTCCGATGGACAATGGAACTATCCAAACGAAATACAGCGGCATTTCATTACAGTCTCGGCCAACATCATTAAAACCTATTTACTCTATTGCTGTAAAAGCTTGTCTCTGCACAAACCGATTGTCAGATTTCCTGCAGAATAATAGTTACTGCAGTTCACAAAATACTTAATTGTCTGCGGAACTCAACTGAATGTTGAGGATGAGGACACTGCTATATTAAACGCAAACCCCTGCCAATGATCACTCCCAAGTCTGGGTTTAATTATCATTAACCTTGACTCAGATACAGAATCAATGCATCTCAATGGGTATACAATTCCAACCTGAATATCGCTAAATGGCGATACTTATTGTAGACAACCAGACCGCCAACTGAAGAGATTTTGACAAAACTACTCTAGGGATTTTCTGTATTTCACATTTAATCATAGTAATAGAACTGATGGTACTTTTTATGTCCAGTTTATCACAGTATGGTACTAACCAATTATTACCTAAAATGAATGTATATTTCAGAGATAAATCACAATCATGTCCTTCATTATTCCTGCATGATTTCAAAGAGATTGAACAACAAGTGCAAATATCCAGCCAGGCCACAGTCTATGGAGCATCCATAGAGTTCTCGGGGCAACCGCGTGGCGCTGGCTCCGACTCCATGCACGCAGGGGGCATTCTCCCGCAAGCCCCCGTTTCATTCAGCCGCAGCTGAACCCTGCAGGATGGTGCAGCAGGGAATGCCAGCAGCAATAGTTACTGCACCACGGGGGGACTTGAGACATCTCTGGGACGAACAGCAAGCCAGCCGGTCTCCGGCACCCCACCACAAATGGAAGCCTCTGCATTCATCGGTGGAAACAATGCCCCAGTGATGGTTCGAAGCGAGAATAGTAGCGAGAAAGAAGCCTTTTTAGATGTCATACAACCGTACCCCACAACCGTTCTAATGACAATTTCATAAGTAAGTAAGCAAGTGTTAGGAGCAGAATTAGCCATTCGACCCATCAGGTCTATTCCACCATTCAATCATGGCAGATCTATCTCTCCCTCCTGACCCCATTCTCCTGCCTTCTCCCCATAACCCCTGACATCCGTGCTAATCAAGAATTCATAAAAAGGACTTTTCTCATGGAATAAATTAAGGCGCCAGATAGCTATAAAGCAAGAAACAGTGCTGTTACTTTGATAGAAGATAGAGCGTTCTGGTAATATTGTAACATGAGGGATAAATGTTGGTCGAACATCAGGGAGAATTTTCCCCATGGTTCTTCAGCAATGCATTATTGGACCCCTGGTCTTTACTACGTGTAAAATCCCATTCAAAATGACAATGTTGGGCTCGTTCAGTGCAACATTTGAACATACGTCTCAAATCTCCGCAGCAGAAATTGAACACATAACCTTCTAACTCGCACCCATGTTTGAGCCATGCCCATTAAGCCGAGTTCAAAACCCTCCATTGTCAATTTTAAAATCCGCTCATGCACTCTATATTTCCATATAAACATAAAGGAGGCCATTTGGTCCTTTGAGACAATGCCGGCTCACAGGGCAATGTCTTCTCCCTCCCCCCGACTAATTCTTCCTGTTAACCAACTGGCCCCCTCCACCCAACGTTTTCCTTCAATTCTACCACTCACGTTCACTCCAAGGGCAATATACAGTGGCCTATTGGGTTGCACTGAGTTTTTGTACGTCCTCCCCAGTAAAATTGTAAATTGTTCCCAGTGTGTAGGATAGTGCTAGTGTACGGTGTGATCGCTGGTCGGTGCGAACTCTGGGCCGCAAGGCCCGTTTCCACGCTGTATCTCTAAACAATCCATCAACCTACCGACCCGCATATCTTTGGGACAAGGGAGGAAACCACAGCACACCTGTATGTGACAGGGATACATGCCAACTCCACACAGAAAGAATTGGAGATCAGGATCAAATCTGAGTCCCAGGAGCAGTGAGGCCACCAATACTATCAAAACGGTATCACCATTTATCTTGCCCATTTGGGCTATTGCAAACCTGGGCTATGCAACGTTGTTGCTGAAATATTACTGTAAAACTTCTTTTAAAATTACTTCCTGACTGATTCAGTAAGATTTATTTGTAAATACATGAATTATTGTTACCTACTGCCATCGAACGCAGTTCAACTATAATATTCGGACACAGTCTTAAATGTTTTGGCCCAATAACATTGCCTATCTGGCCCACTGAGTTACTCCAGCATTTTGTCTATCTTCGATGAATTCTCCTGTAGTTTAATTTAGAGATACAGCATGCAAGCAGGCACTTCTGTGTACCGAGCATCGATCACCCGCTCACACTAGTTCTATGTTATCCCAATTTCGCATCCACTTGGGCTAATTATCACAGAGACCAAATGCCCTGCCAACACACGTCTTTGAGATGTAGGAGGAAACTGGAGCTCCTGAAGCGCAGGGAGAACGTGCAAACTCCACAGAGACAGTAGCCGATTGAACCTGGATCGCTGGCGCTGTGAGACCACATACATCCTCAACTGTCCCTATCCATAAACTTGTTCAAATGTCACCTAATGCTGTTACCATAAATCTTTCTCCTCTCACCTGAACCTACACCTTCTAGTTCTTGATTTCTCTACCCTGGGAGAAAGACTGTGCATTCACCCTATCTATGCATGATTTTATACACCTCTATTTGATCACCCCTCAGTCTCCTGCACTACAAGGAATAAAGTCCAACCTCTCCCTATAGCTCGGTCCCTCGAGTCCTGGCAACGTCCTCCTGAATCTTTTCTGCAGTCTTTCCACTCTATGGCATCTATCCTTTCATTGTTGCTGCTGGCTCTAAATCCTGGAACTCGGTCCCAATGCCATGGGAGCATCTTCCCCGCAAGCAGGGCAGTGATTCACGGCGTATTGCCATCAGCTTTCTTTAGGACAATTTAAGAGTTGAGTAGCAAATGCTGGCTTTCCCAATCACATGCACGTCCCCAAAAACGAATTAAAAAAACAATGGCAGATTTATTTCCTGAAGGATGTTGTCTTTATATTGCCATCTGTAGTTGCACAGACTCCATCATTGGGCTTTGTATTCCAGATTTATTTAATTACTTGAATTTAAATCCCAGCAGCTGCCATGGTTTCTCTTGCACTCATGTCTCTTTCAGCCTCCCAGGTACCAGAACAAAAGATGAGCGGTTCCCAGCAACGTACTTGGAGACCGAGAGTGCTGAGTCCAGCTAATATGGGTGTGACATTAAAACTGGACATCAGTAAAAGCAAAGGTTGAACAGGATACATAAGTAAATTGATCCATTAATATGTTTTTTCTAATACTTAAAGAATTGTTTCAGATTCCACAGAGCATTCTGCACTTGTGACAGAGTTAGTATATATCGAACATAGAACTGTACAGCAACTTGGCCTACAATGTCTGTGTCCTGCAGTGCAGTTAACATCATCCCTGCCTGCACATGATCTGTATCCCTCCATTCCCTGCATATCCATGTCCCTGATTGATTAGTACGGGTGTCAGGGGTTATGGGGAGAAGGCAGGAGAATGGGGTTAGGAGGGAGAGATAGATCAGCCATGATTGAATGGCGAAGTAGGCTTGATGGGCCGAATGGCAGAGTTCTGCTCCTATCACTTATAATCTTATGAACCTATCCACAAGCCTCTTAAATGCCACTATCGTACCAGTCACCCACCATGCTCTAGTTTAAAAAACTTGCCTTACACATCTCCTTTAAACTTTTCCCCCTCTCACCTGAAACCTATGCTTGTTAGTCCTTGACATTTCATCCCTGGGGGAAAGGTTCTGATTATCTACCTTATCGATGCCTCTCATAATTTTCTATACTTCAGCCAGGTCTCCCGTCATCCTCTGAGACTCCAGAGAAAATAATCCTAAAGTTGTCTCACCTCTCCTTATAGCGAATACCTTCTAATCCCAGCAGCATTCTGATAAACCTCTTCATATGCTGAGAGAATGGAGCAGCTGGGCTTGTACACTCTGGAGTTTAGAAGGATGAGAGGCTATCTCATTGAAACATATAAGATTGTTAAGGGCTTGGACACACTAGAGGCAGGAAACATGTTCCCGATGTTGGGGGAGTCCAGAACCAGGGGCCACAGTTTAAGAATAATGGGTAAGCCATTTAGAACGGAGACGAGGAAACACTTTTTCTCACAGAGTTGTGAGTCTGTGGAATTCTCTGCCTCAGAGGGCGGTGGAGGCGGGTTCTCTGGATGCTTTCAAGAGAGAGCTAGATAGGACTCTTAAAAATAGCGGAGTCAGGGGATATGGGGAGAAGGCCGGAACGGGGTACTGATTGTGGATGATCAGCCATGGAAGGATCACATTGAATGGCGGTGCTGGCTCGAAGGGCCAAATGGCCTACTCCTGCACCTATTGTCTATTGTCTATTCTGCACTCTCTCCAAAGCCGCCACATTCTTCCTGTAATGAGGCATCCCAGAACTGCACATAATACTCCAAGTGTGGCCTGACCAACGTTCTATAAAACATTGTAGTAATGTTATCTTTAAACGACCAGTTTTCAGATCTATATTGCTCTCTGTCACTGATAGAATCACAGCAGCAAACACTGGCACACTCAGCAGACCGGCCAGCTCCTGTGGTGAAACTGTCGATGTTTCAGCTAATAGAAACAAAGAACTGCAGATGCTGGTTATTTATCAAAAGGTCACAAAGTGCTGGAGTAGTTCAGCGGCATCTCTGGAGAACATGGAGAAATGATGTTTCATGTCAGAGTCTCAGGGTGGCACGGTGGCGCAGCGGTAGAGTTGCTGCCTCACAGCGCCAGAGACCCAATTTCGTTCCCGACTATGGGTGCTGTCTGCACGGAGTCTGTACCTCCCGCAGACGCTACCCTTTTGTTTCCGTTTCGGATTTTCTGTATTTTGCATTACTCCTGTGATGTCTTTGGCAGTGACAGAGACTCTGCTATCTGGGAAAACCACTGAGGGCTTTGAGGTAGATTCTGACTTGGAATGGAATCAGGTGGAGGAATTGAATTCCCAGAAGATGCAATTTTTAACCAGAGAGTTAAACCGGTATGGTTGTGGACAGAACCTTTGCTTTTTTTTAATTAGTTTCTCACTATTCTCAACAGCAGCCCCTGGTCACAAATCAGATCACAACAAGCTGGGAACAATATTCCAAAAGAGCTCATCAGACACCAGTCTCTCCCCCAGGCCTCTGCGTGATACTGCTCACTGTGTGCTGTTAGTAGACCATTAGGTAGGTCCATCTCTAATGCGGGTTAATGGTGTACTGGTGCATCAGGGCTCACACACTCACGCATCCCACCAGCCCCTTCAATGATGCATCCTTCTGCAACTGGTTGGAAGCGGGCAGAGAGGGATGCAACAACACAATGCAGGCCATTCAGCCCATGTCCCGCTCCCTTCTCCCTAGCTGGTTCTTGCAGGAAGTCACCAGTCTCCAGCACATCTCCCACTAAAGGAAGCTGTCCATTGGGTGGAAGTGGGGTTGTGAAGCTACCCGTCTGATATTCAGATGATCGTTTAGCTTAGTTTGGAGATACAGCATGGAAACCAGGCCCGTAGGCCCACCGAGTCCTCGACGACCATCCATCACCCGTTGTCGCTAGTTCAAGGTGAGCCAACAATCTCATCCACTCCCTGCACATCAGGGACCAATTAACCTACAAACCCGCACATCTTTGGAATATGGGAGGAAACCACACGGTCACAGGGAGAACGTGCAAACTCCACACACGGGCAGGGATGAACCGAGTCTGTGGAATTCTCTGCCTCAGAGGGCAGTGGAGGCCGGTTCTCTGGATACTTTAAAGAGAGAGCTAGATAGGGCTCTTAAAGATAGCAGAGTCCGGGGATATGGGGAGAAGGCAGGAACGAGGTACTGATTGGGGATGATCAGCCATGATCACATTGAATGGCGGTGCTGGCACGAAGGGCCGAATGGCCTACTCCTGCACTTATTGTCTATTGTCAATTGTCTATTGAGGTCTCTGAAGCTTCGAGGCAGTAGCACTACCCACCGTGCCTCTGTACCAACTAAGTTATCGACTTGTAGTTGTAAACTCAAATCTTATCAGCGTAATGAGAAAATTGTATTCGAATAATTAACCTCGAATAAAAAGCTTTTGTTCCAGTGGCTGTAAAACTACTGGTGTGTAGTATAAAATAAAAAAACAGGCTTGCTTTCTGTCTTTCAGAGTTAGCCTGCTGTTCTTTACCCATTCTGGTCAAAGGTGACCACAATCCCACTGCTAAAATGGCACAGAGAAACCAGTGAGAGTGGACAACACACACCAACCTTCCCCGTGACGTTCACAACCCATGAGCAAATAATTGACAATCCCGAAGATCAAAACAAAAACTGCAGACGCTGGAAGCACAAAATAAAAACAGCAAGTACTGGAAAGACTCGTAAGGTCAGGCCACAACTGTGGGAAGAGAAGTAGAACCAATGTTTCGGGTTGGGTTCTGGGGAAGGGTCTTGTTTTATTCACTTTGTTACTCTTCCCACAGCGGTGCCCCGAGCTGCTGAGAATTTCCAACATTTTATATTTTTATAACTGACAATGTTATTGATCAGCGGCAGAACTCAGAACAGTACAGGTACACAAAAATGCTGGAGAAACTCAGCGGGTGCAGCAGCATCTATGGAGCGAAGGAAATAGGCAACGTTTCGGCCCGAAACGTTGCCTATTTCCTTCGCTCCATAGATGCTGCCGCACCCGCTGAGTTTCTCCAGCATTTTTGTGTACCTTCGATTTTCCAGCATCTGCAGTTCCTTCTTAAACACTCAGAACAGTACAGGACAGGAACAGGTATTTTGGTCCATGGTAGCTGTGCTGAACATGATGCCAAATTAAACTACTCTCCTCCACCCGCACGTGATCCATATCCCTCCATTCCCTGCATGTGCACCACCTGTAAGCCTTTTAAAGTAACACCACTATAGCATCTACCTCCACCACCATCCGTGGCAGCACAGTTCAAGCACCCATCCCAGTGCATCTCCTTTCAATTTTGCCCCTCTCACCTCAAACCTGTGCCCTCTAATCTTTGACATTTCCACCCTGGGAAAAAAGGTTCTGACTGTCCACCTCTCTGTGCCTCTCATAATCTTATCAGGACTCCTCACAACCTCCGACGCTTCAGAGAAGACAATCCAAATATGTCCAACCTTTCCTTATACCGAATGCTCTCTAGTCCAGGCCTTCATTATCACCTCTTAAACAACCAACAATGGGGCATTGTGGGCTCCACCCTTCCTGGCTCGTTGGTGCCAGCACTGATTTGTTCTGTACCTTTCCATGCCTCTAGTTTCCCTCTCCCCCGACTGTCAGGGGACCTGACTGTCTACTCAACACTCTGCAGACCATGAAACCATTGCCGGGAGATTAGAGGGTTCTGTGGATTCTGATATCAACTCACTGAACCTCCTGTTATTTGGGGACTGGGCTCCATCTACAGGTAGAAACTTCTCCTCTGTTACCTGCATCCAGAGGGAAACAAACACATGCAGGGTTAAACCTGTGGAGTGTAGAAAGGAACTACAGATAAGGCACAAAAAGCTGGAGTAACTCAGCCGGTCAGACAGCAAGCATCTCTGGTGCAAGCGAATAGGTGGCGTTTCTGGAATAGGAACTGCAGATGCTAGTTTAAACCGAAGATAAGACACTAAAAGCTAGAGTAACTCAGCGGGTGAGGCAACGTTTCTGGAGAAGAGGAATAGTTGACGTATCAGGTCAAGACCCCTTCTTCAGCGTTTTGTGTCCATCCAGGGTTAACGCTGCCGCTCCGCAGATACACAAACTAAAATAGGCAGAGTTTATCCATGCAACAAAAAGATAAATAAAACTGCCACCTGAATAATTGACGCAATATACGATTGTGGCAAATAAATCTTAACATTAACAATTCAGCAAGACTGGAAAAGCTGAAGGGTGGGTTTTTCGCATGCACGTGTGATCAACATTTGGAAGATAGTTGCCAACCTACAGTTGTGGAGGAAGAGGAGAACGGCGAAGCCCAGCGTGGTGGTGGCCAGGAGGATCAGGCAGATGTTGCAGGGTATCATGAAGTAACGCACCACCAGCGACACTTTGTGCTGGTACATCCTGCCAGCCCGGTGGTGGGCAGAGGGTGGCGGGTACCGACTGCCAGTCATGCCCCCTTCTCGTCCGTCCACAACCAGAGGGAAACCAAGGTGGGAGGGGAGGAGGGGGGTGGGGGGGAGGGGGGGGGGATGGAGAGAGGAGCACAACTCTTCAGATCAGTCCTTTCCTCCTTGGGATCGGGGCACTTGGCGTTTAAGATTCTCACCAAGAGGCCAGAGCTCAACAAACATCCTCCGCCTTCCCACTGGCTCGGTTCCCTGGAATCCCATCAATCCTAATGCAAAACCATGCTCCCTTTTTTTCTCTGGAGGGTTCAACTGGAGCTGGAGTAGAATAAGTCCAAGTCTTCATAACGTGGGGAGGCACTTTGTAGGAAACGGCCAATTGACAAGAATGCTCCTTGTATCAAAAAATCTTCTTTTTTTAAATTCCACACACACACACTCCCCTAGCAGCTCCTGGGGATGAGCTTTTGCAGGAGTCCCAGCGAGATTGACACTCTCTCAGCCGCCCTCTCCGACTGTGAGTTCCTGCATCTCCACCTCCATTCACTCCGGAGGCTGGTCAGCTCCTAGTCACATTCTGCACACACGCATTGTTTGCCTTGACAGAAGTACTTCTCTCGAAACCTCTTGCACGGATATCTTCGCCCCAACCGTTTGATGATATCTCTGTCTCTGTCTCTCTCTGTTTCTTGTGAATGATTCCAGATTCCTGGCGAGGAGGAGCGTTTGATTCTGGCTCAGAAGAAGATCTCAGCAGGAGGAACGTGGTCTGTGTGTCTGCAAGAATGAACAAGCGTCTCTCTCTCTCGCTCGCTGGGACACAGGGCGTGGAAATCCCAGGCGATAAGTTGCAACCCTATTTCACTCTCGCCTTCCCCCCGCTGCTCTCGTTGTAGCCGGACCCCCGGTCGCTGGTGGACGCTGGCACCTCGGTAACTGGAATGAAGACTTTGTCCGGTTCGGCGTGGGCAGGAGAGGAGGTTTCTCGGATGTTTGCAGTCCGGAGATTGCAGGAGTCGCGCACCTTTCCTCCTCTCTCTCTCTCTCTCTCTCTTTCCAACCTGCTCTCTCCCTCCCTCCCTCCCTCGGGGAAGCAGCAACACACACCACCTCCCCGCACACAAAAGCAGCCGCCGTCTCCTCCCCTCCCCTCCCCTCACCCCGCCCTGCGCTCAGACAAAGACCCGGGGCTGGGCTCCTTGTCTCTGGGACAAGGGGGAACCAGGTTCACCGCGTCCTCCCCGGGTAAGATCCAGCCGCTGCAAGTACACGAGCGGTCGGTCAGACAGCCCTCTCTCTCCCCCCTCCTCCCCTCCAGCAAACTTAGAGCAGCAGCAGCAGCCAAAAGAAGCAGGTCCCGCTGACCCCCCCGGGCAGGGCAAGTTCCAGATATCCTCCCCACCCCCTCTCCACCTCTCCCCCGCTCCCAGCGCTCGGACAGCTCCTTATCCTTTGTCCTGCATGGAGAGCACGCAAGGCACAGCTGAAGAACCCTGTTACTATTCGAGTGGAAGGGTTCCCAGGAGGTTACCGGCAGCTGAGCGAGCTAGCACTGGGGTACTTACTACTGGTGGCACTTCAGAGAACAACCCCCCACCCCCGAATTCTGGCGTCGGATTCATTGGAGTTTATTGCAGATATTTGCTACACAAGTTGCTGGCAATGATCATTTGAATTGTCCGCACTTTCTCCAATCTGGAGACGAAGCTGGAAATGAATGGAAATATCCGAGAACACTTCTCTCCGTGCGCTTGCGGCTAAATATATGATCAATTGTCACCTGCACTGGAGACTCCTCGATTGCATTGTTTCCATGGTTTGGCTGGACCGCAGGCAGGTGGGACTAGCATAGATAGGACATGTTGGTTAGTGTGGGCAAGTTGGGCCGAAGGGCCTCATTCCGTGCTGTATAGAGTCATACAGGGTGGAAATAGGTCCTTCAGCCCAATTTACCCACACCGACCAACATGTCCCATCTACACATGTCCCACCTGCCCGCGTTTGGCTCATATCCCATTAAACCTATTCTATTCCTGTACATGTCTCCACAACCTCCTCCGGCAGCTCGTTCCATACACCCACCACCCTTTGTGTGAAGATGTTACCCCTCAGGTTCCTATTAAATGTTTCACCTCCCTCGTCCCCTGGTTCTCGATTCCCCTATTCTGGGCAAGAGACTCTCGCCGATCTAGTTAGACCAGAGAAAACCCACGCGGTCACGGGGAGAATGTACAAACTACATACAGACAGCACCCGTAGTCAGTATCGAACCGGAGTCTCTGGATCTGTAAGGCAGCCACCCTACTACTGCACCACTCTGCCACCCAGTCCTTCTTCAATGCTGTGACAGTTCCTGCCTCTCCCATCTTTTCATCAGTTGTAGATACAAAAAGCTGGGGCAACTCAGCGGGACAGGCAGCATCTCTGGAGAGAAGGAATAGGTGACGTTTCGGGTTGAGACCCTTCTTCAGTCTGTCCCCAGACTTCAACCAACCTCTGGGTGAAAATAATCTCTCCTCACCTTAAACCTATGCCCAGTGGTGTTAGCCACTCCACTCCAAAGTGGGTGGCAAGGTGGCGCAGCGGTAGAGCTACTGCCTTACAGCACCAGAGAGCCGGGTTCGATCCTGACTGTGGGTGCTTGTCTGGAGAGAGTTTGTACTTTCTCCCTGTGACCGTGTGGGTTTTCTCCGAGATCTTCGGTTTCCTCCCGGACTCCAAAGATGTACAGGTTTGTAGGTTGATTGCTGGCTGTGATTGGTGCGGACTGGGTGGGCAGAAGGGCCTGTTTCCATGTTGTATTGCTAAACTAAACTAACCTGTTATGCCCTCTGGTCTTCGCCACTCCAAATGCCTACTTTAACAGTGATGTTCCCATATGGGCATCAGTGGCACACCCAGTATTTACTTTCCCCAGCCTGATTGTCCCCTGGGAAGGTGGGTGTGGGCCACCAGTCTACTGTCTATGGGATGTATGTGTTCTCACAATGATGTTGAGGGAGGATGCCCAGGATTTGGATGCAATGACAATGGAGGAGCAATGGAGAATAATCCATTTCCAAGACAGCTCCCGGTTCCTTTTTGCCAAAACCGTCGGTCTCTTGAACACTGCACAACATTAAGGACGGCATGGTGGTGCAGCGATACAGTTGCCGCCTTACAGCACCAGAGACCCAGGTTCAATCCTGACTACAAGTGCTGTCTGTACGGAGTTTGTACGTTCTCCCCATCACCTGTGCGGGTTTTTTCCGGCATCTCCGGTTTCCTCCCACATTCCAAAGGTTTGTCGGTTAATTGGCTTTGGTAAAATTGTCCCTAGCGTGTGCAGATAGTGTGAACGTGCGGGGATTCCTGGCGGCGCGGTCCCAGTGGGCCGTAGGGGCCATTACCTCTAAACTACACTGAGCTAAATTAACCTCAGCAACTACGAGTTTCTATGACCTGTGTCTCTGGTTACACTACAGACTTCAGTTGTGTACTATTATGGTCAGCTAGTATTACTGTTATTAGACCATAGAAAAGTACAGTACAGGTACAGTCCCTTTGGTCCACCATAGCTATGCCGATGAGTTTACTGTATTATTGATGCAAGGCTGTGCGATGTCCTACAGCAGGTGAGTGAATGAGCGCAACTCTCCGCATGCTGCTCCAGTAGATCTACTGTACTCATGCATGGTTTGAATCTTCATTGCTGGCTTTGATTTTCCTTCTGCATACCTTTCATTCATTTGTTATTTGTACCTCTTCATATCTCTAGTTTCGACCAGAAACAACTACTATTCCTTTCCTCCAGAGATGCTACCAGACTCGCCGAGTTACTCCAGCATTTTGCGTCTATCTTAAGGTGTAAACCAACATCTGCAGTTCCTTCCTACTCATGATTTGACTGGATAGCACATGGTACAAACTTCTCATTGTATCCATGTAGACGTGACAATAAACTAACCAAGTAACTATCTTTAAATAGAGAGGCACAAGGAATGGCAGATGCTGAAAGCTTGAGGTCGAAGCCTCCACACCCTCCCTGTAAGGGGGTGACCAGAACTGCACGCAATTACTGCAGTGAGTTAATGGCACAAAGTAAGGTGCAAGATGTAACAATTTTGTTTTGCACCAAGCAAGGTTGATGGCATCTTTAAAATTCAAGCAACTGTTCTTGGCTTTTGCCATGAATCCTGTTAGCCGTTCCTGCCAGACAGAATTCACTGGTCCATTAGTGGAGAGTGATGAATGTACTAAGAGTCTAGCAGAGGTCAGCCATCTATTAACTAAAGACCTAAAACACCTCCAGGTCCACTTGCAGCCTCTGACCCCGGAGCCGAACAGAGGGCAACTGCACAGCGGCTGTCAATTTTCAAATACCTAAAAAGCTGCATTAAATAAGTCAAAGCCACCCCCCCCCCAAAAAAAGTGCTGCCCGCCCCGTATGTTTAATTACCAGACAGCAGAGCAATCTGTTAAAAAGGGAGAGCAGCCATTATCAACACCACTGGGGACCTGCAGGGCATCAGTTCTGCTCCTTCCCAAGTGCACATCAGCTGTTGGCGTTGCAAACTGTTCCGCCTGTCCCAGCACCCCACATCACGGTTTGATCAATTGCATTGAATTGTAATATTCACCGTGACAACAGACCTTCCAGTCCCCTGCCTAACCATCTTCTACACTGGCTAGCTCGCTTTTTTTAAAAATCGAAAATAATTTGATTTATTGATCGAAAGATACAGCATGGAAACGGGCCCTTTGGCCCACCGAGTGTATTTCAACCATCGATCACGTGTTCATGTTAGTTCTATGTTATCCCACTTTTTGCATCCACTCCCGACACTTTTACTGAGGCCACAAATAACTTGCAAACCCGTACGATGTGGGAAGAAAATGGGGCACCCAGAGGAAACCCACGTGGTCACCGGGAGAACATGCAAACTCCACCCAGACAGCAACCCAAGGTCAGGATTATAAACGTGGGCCTCGCTATCACGTGCAGGTAGAGGAGAATAGGGTGGTGCAGCGGGTAGAGCTGCTGCCTCAGAGATCTGGGTTCGATCCTGACCGCGGGTGCTGGCCGGGTGGAGTTTGCAGGTTTTCCCTGTGACCGCGTGGGGGTTTCCTCCAGGTGCTCCAGTTTCCCTCTGCATTCCAAAGACGTGCGGGTTTGTAGGTTAATTGGCTTCTGTAAATTGCCCCTAGTGTGTAGGGAGTGGATGTGAAAGTGGGATTCCATGGATCTAGTGTAAATGGCTGATAGATGGTCGGCATGGACTCGGTGGGCTGAAGGGCCTGCTGCCATACTGTGTCTCTAAACCAAACAACCTGGCATCATGTTCACCACAGACATTGTGGGCTGAAGGGCCTGTGTTCTACGACCCATTGCTCATTCACTCCTACACAGATGCCGCCTGACCTGCTGAGTGTTCTAGCTACATATCTTTTTGCCTTTTTTTATATTTCATATATTCGGCGCCTGCAATAGATGTTTTTAAACTTTCATCTTCTGTCACAGCTTGGAGAGTGCTGCCAATTCCAGCGCCTCGCTGTGCGTAAAAGGCTGCCACGTTTACAATTAGACAGGTAAACACATTTTTCAGAGGTACATCATCGTACAGCAGCTCAGGGTTGGTTTTGAAAGGCGTCACTTTTTCCCATCGCCACTCCAGGGACTTCAGCTTGAAGTCAGCACGGATCTGTCGGACTCAAGTTGCCTTGCAGTACGTACTACCTGGAAGGATCTTCAGAGAACGATTCAGTGACAGTCTCACTCAGTCCCTCACGGGCACCACATTATACTCACAGCTCACATCGCACAATGCAAATACTCCAGACCTAACTGCGCTGGAATTTAATGGGCCTTCTACATATTCATTTTTCAGGAGGTGGCAAGGCAAGCATTTATTCCTCTGAAGTGGCTGAAGCAACATCCAGACCAGTCCGTGTGAGGAGATGTCTTGTATCACACAGAGGGTAGTGCGGGCCTGTAAATCACTGCCAGGGTGAGTGGTGGAGGCAGATGTGATAATGGCATTCAAGAGGCTTTCAAACAGGCACATCACTATGCAGGGGAGTGGAGGGATATGGATTATGTGTAGACAGATGAGATTCATTTATTTTGGGATTATGTTCGGCACAGACTTTGTGGGCTGAAGGGCCAGTTCATATCATAAGGCCATAAGGAATAGGAGTAGAATTAGGCCATTCGGCCCATCAAGTCGACTCCGCCATTCAATCATAGCTGATCTATCTCTCCCTCCTAACCCCATTCTCCTGCCTTCACCCCACAGCCTCTGACACCTGTACTAATCAAGAATCTATGCCTTACAAATATCCACTGACTTGGCCTCCACATGTCGTACTTTTCTATGTTCTATGGGGCTATTTCCATCTCTGAGGGACATCAGTCAACCAATGTGTTCAGACAGGAATCAAACACAAAATCAAAAATTGGGCCATATTTGCTTTTGATGATGAGGAGCGCTGTGTCAATAACAGATCCATATTGGGCCAATAACATTGGGTCTATTATTGACACTGCACTCCCCACTATCAAAAGCATCTACATGAGGCGCTGCCTCAGGAAAGCAGTGTCTATCGTCAAGGATCCCCACCATCCGAGCCGTGCCCTCTTCTCACTGCTACTGCCGGGCAGGAGATACAGAAGCCTGAAGTCACACCCCACCTGGTTCAGGAATAGCTACTTACCTACAACTATCAAGTTTTTTATCGGTGCCCTTTATGTGGCGACCCTTTGCATACCTTAGGCATGCAAAACAAAGAACATCACTGTGACTTGTCACATGTAAAAATAAAGTACCGTTCATTCATTTTTGAACCAACCTTTACAACCTTAACCCTACCATAACAACAGAACACTCTGTTCACTTGTTGCAAAATTATGGGCTTGTTTTTTCCCCGTGTTTTTGCACTAATGCTTTGATCTTCCTGGTCTTCTTTCATAGTGACATTGTATGCATAATATTTGTGTGTGTTTGAATGTACTTGGCTGTCATGCTGCTGCAGGTTAGTTGCACTTGGCTGCACCTGGCCCATATCACTCCAACCCTTTCCTGTTCAGGTACCTGTCCAAGTGTCTTTTGTTGTCATTGTACCTGCCTCCTCCGGCCAGCTCATTCTATACACGCACCACACTCTTTTTAAAAAGTTATCCCTTAGGTTGCCTCTTTAATCTTTCCCCTCTCATCTTAATCCAATACCCTCTCATTAGAAATTCCACTGCATTGGGGAAAAGACTGTGGCCATTCATCTTATCTATGACCCTCATGATTTAAAGCTCTATAATGGTCTCCCTGTAGCCTGCTACACTCCAGGAAAGATGACCCAATCTCACCAGCCTCTCCTTATAACTCAAGCTCACCAGACCTAATAACGTCCTGCACAAGCCTTAGTTTGCATTAATTTTTAAAGATACTGAGTGGAAACAGGCTCTTCGGCCCCCCCGAGTCCAAGGCGACCAGAAATCGCCCGTATACTAGTTCTATCCTGCGCGTCTTTGGAATGTGGGAGGAAACCGGAGCACCCAGAGAAAACCCCCCGCGGTCACAGGGTGAATATGCAAACTCAGTACAGACAGCACCCGTACTCAGGGTCGGACCCGGGTGCCTGGCAGTGTAAGTTAGCAACTCTAACGCTGCACCACTGTGCCACCCACCGCATTCTTCACAATTTAACGACATCCTTCCTATAGCAGGGTGACCAGAACAGTGCACTAAACACCAAGCGTGGCCTTGCCACGTACGTGCTGTAACATGATGTCCCAACTCCTCTACTCAATACACTGACCTATGTAGGCAAAGCATTTCAAACTCTTTCTTCACCAGCCTGTCGACTTGTGTCGCCATTTTAATGAAACTGTGCATCTGTGCAACTCTCTGTTCCACATCACTCCCCTGGGCCCGCCCATTTACTGAGGCAAAGCTTCCACCAGCTGCGTCACGCTGCCTTCCTCAAGGGACCCATGCTCTCCAATTATTGTTATCACAAACGCACAGTGTAATTCTTTTAATTTTCTCCTCCCCATTCGTTTTTGCACAAATCCTCAACAAAAATCAGGTCACGTGTAGACTTTGCAGCTCGTCCCTCGATGATTCAAAAGCAAACTAATCATCCCTGATTTCTTTACATGTCCATGGGACTATTGATTATTCCTTTGCGTGAAGATGTTTTTGCAGCATTCCCATTTAACAGTGACCAGATTGTGAATGGGGCTGCGGAAGCTGGCTTACAGGGGAAGACAAACGCGTTTAGTTAGTTTAGTTTGGAGTTACAGCGTGGAAACAGGCCCTTCGGCCCACCGAGTCCGTGCCAACCAGCGATCCCCATGCACTTGCACAATCCTACACACTGGGGGCAATTTTACAATTTTTACCAAAGTCAATTAACCTACAAACCTGCACGTCTTTGGAGTGTGGGAGGAAACCGGAGCACCCAGAGAAAACCCACTCGGTCACAAGAGAGAACGTAAAACTCCGTACAGACAGCACCTGTGGTCAGGATCGAACCCAGGTCCCTGGCGTAAGGCAGCAACTCTGCCACGGCACCACCTGGAGGGACTCAATGGATCAAGTAGCGTCTCAGGAGAACTTGCAGAAACGGGGTCCTGACCTGAAAAGTCGCTTATCCATGTTCTCCAGAGATGCTGCCTGCCCCGCTGAGCTACTCCAGCACTCTATGTTTTCTTATTTGAAACGAGCTGCAGCATAACCATAGCTTCATGTCAGACAGTTGTGGGTTCCAATCCCACTCCAGGGAGAGGGGAATGTTATCTGGACTGTTGTTTCACACAGCTTGAGAGACTGCAGTGATCTCATAGAGTGATACAGCATGGAAACAGGCCCTTCGGCCCAACTTTCCCACACCAATCAACATGCCCCATCGACACTAGTCCCACCTGCCTGCATTTGACCCATATATCCCTCTAAACCTCTCCTATCCATGTACCTGTCTAAATGTTTCTTAAATGTTGTGATGGTCCCTGACTCAACTACCTCCTCATTCCATACACCCATCACCCTTTGTGTAAAAAGGTAACCCCTCAGATTCCTATTAAATCATTACCCCCCCCCCCCCCACTCCCTGAATCTATGTCCTTGGGTTCTTGATTTCCCTACTCTGGGGCAAGAGATTCCGTGCGTTTATCTAATATATAAAGATCGGATAAACGCGGTAGAGTTGCTGCCTTCCAGCACCGGAGACCCGGGTTCGATCCCGACTACGGTTGCTGCCTGTGTGGAGTTTGTACGTTCTCCCCGTGACTGCTTGGGTTCCCTCCGCAATCTTCAGTTCCCCCCCCCCACACTCCAAAGACGTACAGGCGTGTTGGTTAATTGGCTTGGTGTATGTGTAAATTGTGTGTAGGATAGTGTTAATGTGAGGGGATCGCTGGTCGGTGCAGACTCGCTGGGCCGAAGGGCGTGTTTCCGCGCTGTATCTCTAAAATGAAAAACATAAAAACTAAAAATTAAATAGAGACTGACCCTCAAATTCTTAAACAATAACGAGTGCTGGCTGGTCAGTGTTGCGAGATTAGACTGGGTCCGTGTCACTCGGTGAGGACGGTGTGTGAGTAAGGCATCTGGATGTCGACTAACCTTGCACGAAATGTCACAGGGGATACACGGGCAAAAGGTTAATGACTCCCAAGGCAAGGGAAAGGATAGGAATCTTATTTTCCGTGATTGATGCAGTCATTATCGTGCAGCGCTGGCAGCCAGACAGAAGACTGCCAGAAACTCCAGTTGTGCTTCATAAATTGCTGACAGGAACTCAGTCAGGGGGTTGGAAATGGGATTTGTTGGTTTCTCTCACCTGCGATGGTGTTGGTCACTCGATGGCAGTATTGAACCGAGGCTGCGGATGCTGACAGTATACAGGCTCGCAGTGTACAGGGGGGGGAGCAGCCAACTGCTTAACCCTTGCATTGCGATGGTACACGAGAGGAACGCGTGCTTGTGTAGGAAGGAACGGCAGGTGCTGGTGGACACCGAAGACAGACACTAAATGCTGGAGTACCTCAGCGGGTCAAGCAGCGTCTCTGGAGAAAAGGAATAAGTCGCGCTTTGGGACACGATCCTTGTTCAGACCTGAAGAAAGGTTTTGTCCTGAAATGTCCCCTATGTGGCATAGCATGTTTCTCACGAAGTCCTACACCATTTTAGAACCAATTGAGCACTTTGGAAATGTAGACACTTGGGGCAAACTCACAAAAACATAAAGGGCCTGTCCCACCTGGGCGTCATTTACACAACATCATTTACGTGTCACGACGCACTACGCACGCATGGTGTGTGGTGACGGAGACAGTGACGTGCGGCGCCCCAGGATTTTGGGTTGTACAAAATCTTCGCGCGCCATCTACATGATGCGCAAAAGACGCCCAAGTGGGACAGGCCCTTAAGGCTATTAGACATAGGAAGAGAATCAAGCCATTCGGCCCATCGAGTTTGCTCTGCCCTTCGATTATGGCTGATCTATTTTTCCCTCTCAACATTCTCCTGCCTTGTTCCCGTAACCTTTGATGCTTTTGCTAATCAAGAACCTATCAACCTCTGCTATAGAAATACCCAATGTCTCGACCTCCACGGCCTTCTATGGCAATTGATTCATCTATGAATCACTCCGCTCTGGCTAAAGATATTCCTCCTCATCTCCATTCTAAAGGGGCATCCTTTTATTCTGAGGCTTTGCCCGGCGGTTCTAGACTTTCCCCATTGCTAGAAACACCCTTTCCACATCCACTCTTGCCACGGCTGAAGAAAACCTTGGTTTCTTCTTCAACATGGAGACACAAGGAACTGCAGAAGCTGGATCCCCTCCATTGATGCTGTCTGAGCAGCTGTGTTCCTGCAGCACTTTAATTTTTTTCTTTTTTAACCATTAGTATAAAGCAAAGTGTTTGGTCATTCGTTGGTGAATTCGTTGGTGAATTCCCCTGCGCTTCAAGTCATCCAAGCGTATTACAGCACGGAGACAAGCTATTCGACCCGCTGAGTCCATGCAGACCATCAAACGCCATTCATGGAGAACAAAGAACAGACAGAAACAGGCCCTTTGGCCCAACACGTCCGTGCCAACCCTGAGATGCCTCATCTAAGCCAATCTGGCTGCCATTTGGTGGCACTTGGCCTCTAAGCCTATCCCTCTAAACCGTTCCTGTCCATGTGCCTATCTTTTAAATGCTGTTGTGTAGGGAAAGCCACTGCAGATGCTGGTTTAAACCGAAGATAGACACGAAATGCTGGAGTAACTCAGCGGGACAGTCAGCACCTCTGGAGAGGAGGAATGGGGGACGTTTCGGGTCAAGACTCTTCTAAATGTTATTGTTGTACCTGACTCAACTACCGTCTCTGGCAGCTTGTTCCATGTACATACCCACCCTCTGTGTTGCAAAGTTGTAATGGTTGGATTCGAACTTGCAACTTGTGATTTTTCTCCTAGGCCTCGTGATTACTAGTCCTGTCACTTAACCATTGCTCCACCAACTAGTGTAGATGGAGCATGTTGGTCAGCACAGGCAAGTTGGGCCGAAGGGCCTGTTTCCACGCTGTATGACTCTATGACCCTCTAGGTGGCCTGTTAGTAGCTCCTGAATTGCTGATGTCAGGGTAACTCAACTAGTTTGTGGTTAAAAGGGGACAAAGTGACCACACTTACTGGAATATAGAGCAGAAAAACAAACTAAAGAGACAAGCTATGCTGGTGTCCTCAACAGAAAACACACTGCAGCAAGAACTCAGCGAGTCAGGCAGCATCTGCAGAAGGAATTGCACCAGTTTGAAGAAGGACTCTGACCCAAAATATTGTCTGTCCGTTTGCCTGACCTGCTGAGTTCCTCCAGCATTTTGTTATTTGATCTGCGGTTAACTCTTTCTCCCTTCCTTTTGGCGGTGGGAAATTCAACAAACATTGGGAGGAGAGTTAAGAGTGGATGCACAAGCCATTTTTTCTTAACATTTCAAATACGCTTCTACCTTGATGTCCACTGTCCACCTATTAAAACACCCGGGATTTTATATTTCGGAATACTTGTGAACACAATTGGTGTTCCATAAGCATATAAAGATTTATACTCACTATGAATTATAGCTGGAATACTAATCTTGTTTATCAATGTCACCTCATTATTTCCCTCCCCTTGGACACAACGCTTCAGATGTCCCTCCAACTGTGCAAATCCACTGGGTACATTAGCAGCTGATCTGTCTCTCGGAAGTCACTGGGCTTGTTTTAATAGGTTTCCGTGTTTAACTGAGGAAAGCTGCTTATCAAGATTAGTCACTGTGAGCCCCTCCATAAGGGCAATAGCCAGCTTCTTCACGACAGGCTGACTTGCACGCTGGGAGCCTCGAGGCGGGCAGGCAGGCTTCAGCAGCCAATTTCATTAAAAAAAACTTGACGCACGGGACACTCAGGAGACACGGTAAAACGATGCTGAATTTCAACGATTCTCTGTCCCCTTCTCTGCCCTGATCTTTGTGGCACAATGGTCCAAGTCAATCTACATTTGGTGACCCCGACCTTTATTATGCAAGGTAGAGTCCATTTTCAGGACGGGCACTGTGGCGCAGCGGGTAGGGCTGCTGCCTCACGGTGCCCGGGAAACCTGCTTTGTTATCCTGCCCGTGCGGAGTTTGCACGTTCCCTCCCTGTGGCCACGTGGGCTTCTCCGGGTGCTCCGGTTTGCTCCCACATCCCAATGCCTTGAGGGCTTTTGTCGGTTAATTGGCCCTCTCCGTAAATCGACTCTTTGATGGTGGGGAGTGGGTGAGAATAGTATGGGACGAGTGTGAGTGGGTGATCCACCGGTGGTCAACGTGGACTCCAGGGTGCTGAACCGCTGTGTCCATGCTGTACCTCTAGATTCACAGAGAAGATTTGCCAGGACACTGCCAGGGATCGAGGGCCCGAGCTATAGACAGAGGTTCAGCAGGCTTGGACTCTAGTCCTTGGAGCGCAGGAAGATGAGGGGAGATCTCATTAGAGGTGTATAAGATCATGAGGAGAATTGATGCAAGGGAGGACCCGGGGGCAGGTGCCTGAGGACAGGCCTGTGCGACTGCCGCCAAGAACAAAGAGGGGTCCGGTGGGGCAGGGGTCACTGGGAACAAATAGGGACCTGCCGTGGGTAGGGCAGCCGAGAATGAGGAGTGATTCTCAGGACTTTAACAAATACTTTTGCAACTTTGATAGCAACTTATGACTGGCCCTACAAATGCGTATAGTACGCAAAACCAAGAATCTCACTGTACTCCAGGGTCATGTTACCATAAAGTACCATCAGCAGTTAGGGCAAGTGCCATGTGTCTTTTACCCAGAGTAGGGGAATCGAGAACCAGTGGACACAGGTTTCAGGTGAGGCGAGAGAGATTTAATAGGAACCCAGGGAGTTTTTTTTTTACAGAAAGGGTGGTAAGTATATGGAACGAGCTGCCGGAGGAGGTAGTTAAGGCAGGTATTATTGCAACTTTTAAGAAACATTTAGACAGGTACATGGATAGGAAAGGTTCAGAGGTATCTGGGCCAAACTCAGGCAGGTGGAACTGGTGTGGATGGAGCTTGTTGGTCGGGGTGGGCAAGTTGGGCCAAAGGGCCTGTTTCCGCGCTGTATCACTCTATGACTCAGGAAACAGCAATAGGAACATGATGGGGTTGCGATTCTGGACCACTGCGGAGACGAGAGCTGAAATCCAACTAATAACAGCTGGGGTTTATGAATTCAACTCATTAAATAATACAGGAATTTAGCAACAATAAAAGTTACCAGACTGTCATAAAACACATCTGGTTCTCTAATGGAGAGTTAATATGTTGTCCTTTCCTGGTGCGGCCTCGTGGCTTCAGAACGACTGTAGTGATGTTAATCATTGACTGCCCTCTGTTATGACTTTAGAGATACAGCGTGGAAACAGGCCATTCGGCCCATCGAGTCCGTGCCGACCAATGATCACCTGTACATGAGCACAATATTATACATTAAGGACAATGTCTGAAGAAGAAGGGTCTGGACCTGAAACGCCACCTATTCCTTTTCTCCAGAGATGCTGCCTGACCCGCTGAGTGACTCCAGCTTTTTTGTGTCTACCTTCAGGGACAATTTACAATTTTCTTACCGAAGCCAAATAACCCACAAACCTGTACGTCTTTGGACTGTGGGAGGAAACCGGAGCTCCTGGAGAAAACCCACGCAGGTCACAGGGAGAACGTACAAACTCCGTACAGACAGTGCCCGTGGTCAGGATCGAACCCGGGTCTCTGACGCTGTAAGGCAGCAACTCTTTCGTTGCGCCATCATGCCGGCCTCTTTAAGGGAACATTTAGGGATGGACATTAAATGTAGCCAACCCTTAGCCATGCCGTGAATAGGTGAAGGTGGAGAAGGTTATGTGTGTATAAGATCCTGAGGGCTAAACTGTCTGGAGCTGTGCTCCTGCCTGGGTCACCAATGATGGGCGGGTCGAGGGGGATTTTACTGGCAAGGTGCGGCCCAAGTAGAAGGCCTGAACGGTGGAGCAGTCAGATGATGGAGTCTGGCCAGTGGGTGGAACATCACCGAGGCTGAGAAGGTGGAAGGAGGCTACAGCAGGGAGCAACCCCCAGATTCAGATTCAGATTCAGATTCAATTTAATTGTCATTGTCAGTGTCTACAGTACAGAGTCAACGAATGCATTTAGCATCTCCCTTGCACCAGTGACCACCTGCAAACCACGATTTGAATTAAAATAAAAAGTCTGTGTCCGGGGGATCGGGGGGGGGGGGGGGTGGTGGAGGGCAGTCACTGAGGTACTTGGAGCGATCAGTACAAAGATGATGCCGGAAAGAAGCTGTTTCCTCGACCTGCTGGTTCGGCAACGGAGAGACCTGTAGCGCACCAGACGGAGGTAGGAGAGGCAGGGAAACTATCAACATGGTGGGGGTGAGAGCAGTCCTTGGCGATGCTGAAAGGTTTCCGCAGACAGCGGGCTTGCTTTGGCCAGACTCATTGCTTGGAGGGGCAGCGTGGTCAGCATGGATGAGCGTTGGGCATTTTCCCGTTTCCCTCAGCACAACCTTATAACGCTATGTAGGCCATTCATCTACATACCATACCCCCGACCTGAACGGACCGGGATGTCTTGACTCTCTTATGAAGAAAGACTGGATGGACTTGTCTTATACCAGTCTTCCCCATATTAGGAGATGTCACGCACCAGTGACCACCTGGTGACCACAAGCCACCTGCACATCCAAAGTCTGTGGCTCCAGGATCGGCCACCTCAGAGCTCCCACCGGGAGGACAATCATGCTCGACTTGGAGCGATCAACAAAGATGATGTGGACAAGAGCGACAGCTTTTCCCCTCAAAGGGGGATGAGTATCTAGATCGAGCCACCACACGGAGGTAGTTGAGGCAGGGACTCTATCAACATTTATGGGACATTTGGACAAGTACTTGGATAGGAAAGGTTTAGAGGGGTATGGGCCAGGTGAGGCCAAATGGGATTAGCTTGGATGGGGCACCTTGGTCAGCATGGATGAGTTGGGATGAAGGGCCCGTTTCCATGCAGTACGACTCTATATAACGCTATGTAGGCCATTCATCTATGTAACCTGTTCCATCGTTCAGTAAATCGTGAATCACCAGATCTTGGCTCCACTTCCCTGTTCGTTATTTATATTCCTCGACTCCCCAACCTGTACATCTCATCTTGAATGTATCTAACACCTCAGCCCCCTCAACTTTCTGGAGTAAAATAAATCCCAAGACCCTCGATTGTCCGAGAAAAGAAAGGCTTCCATGTCTCCATTTTAAAATCTGTCTGCAGTCCTTTCATCTAAACCATTGATAATGGGTTGTGTCAGCCCTGAAGAAGAGTCTCGACCAGAAACATCACCCTGATCTCATTTCTCCAGAGATGCTGCCTGATCCGCTGAGTTACTGCATGTTACGTTGCCTCACCCGCTGTGTTTATCTTCTGTACACTGTAGATGGCTTGATTGTAATCATGTATAATCTATCCGCTGACTGGATAGCACGCAGCAAAAAAGCTCTTTGCTGTACCTTGACTCACACGACAATAACCTAAACTAAAAACACTAAAACTACAGAACACTCCCAGCTTATCCATCCATTGACGTAAATCGAATGTCCCCCCCCCCACCTCATTCCCCACCCCCATCATCCCCCCCCACCCCCATCATTCCCACCACCCCCCTCCCGCATTTCCCCCTCCCCCACCCTGCACTGAGATAATTTTTTGCACAAGTTTTGAAACATCCACAAATAGCAGACAAAAGATGTCAGTGGAGATTAGTTTGGATGACAGCAGTGGTGACCCTCGGGTGACCCAGTGTGACTCGGGGTGAAAGGTCTTTGGCCAGAAGGGAAAATAACCCCGAGGTGCCTGGTGAATTGGAACTACACGCACACTTTCGCACACAGCGCAAGGCTGCCGTTCACCAGATGGATGCAGGAAGGGCTATGTTTCCTTGTCACAGGTCTCTAATTTCAGCCTCACATATTGTAATTATCTTTAGACTAAAGTGATAGTTTAGACACTTTTGGGTCTGGGTGCTAATTTTCAATCCGCAGTTGGCAAGCCATTAGCGGAATTATTTTATTGTTCGATACTCTACCAGGATCCAAATCTCGTTTCGAAGACTGATTAACCAGGTTGTGCAAGGAACTGCCTCTGGGGAAATCAGTGAATCCTTCCTATTTTTTTCCCCATCATCTCTAATGAATTCTTATCAGTCTACCTCCAGCCTAATTTAGACTCTGCCTCTAATAACGCAGCTAAACCCTTTCAGCACAGCTGAGCAGATGAAGCCATTCAGATCACGTTACACTGCTTACAACTCCATTAATTCTTTGCCTCGGTAACTGGGTTAAAATGTCACCCGTTCAGGATCAACGTGGACAGAAGGGAAAAGTGTGTGCCGGGGGGTAACTGCAGTTGTAGCAAGTGTTTCGCTGGTTCAATACAGCGACCCAGAGCAATGACAAAAAATAACAACAGCGATGGGTGGCACGGTGGCGCAGCAGGTAGAGTTGCTGCCTTACAGCACCAAAGACCCAGGTTCGATCCTGACTACGGGTGCTGTCTGTACGGAGTCTTTATGTTCTCCCCGCGACCACGTGGGCTTTCTCCGGGAACTCCAGTTCCCTCCCACATGCCAAAGACGTACTGGCTGGCAGGCTAATTGGCTTTGATAAAATTGTATCTTGCCCCTAGTGCCTTGCCCCTAGAGTAGTATCAGTGTGCGGGGATCGCTGGTCGGGCTGAAGGGCCTGTATCTCTGAGCTGTATCTCTGAGCTAAACTACTACTACTTTCGCTTACAAGGGATCTCACCCAAAACATCGCCTGTCCATTCCCTCTGCAGCTGCTAGCTGGCCTGCCGAGTTCCTCCCCCACTTTGTCATATGACTCCTTTTTCCTGGCAATGTGCTTCACAAAGAAGCATTTACTACCTTAAGGGCCTGTCCCACTTGGGCGCCAGTTGCGCATCACGCAGGTGGTGAGCGAAGATTTTGTGAATTCCAAAACCCTGGGGCGCCGCGCGCGACCACGCATCACTGCATACGCCACCACGTCTCACCACGCGCCATGCGTGCGCAATGCATGCCATGCGTGCGTGACGCGTTAATGATGTTGTGTCGTGCGTCGTGACATGTAAATGTCACGTAAATGACGCGCAACTAACGCCAAAGTGGGACAGGCCCTTTAAGCTTCAAACTTGTCCCATCAACCTATCCCTTTGTTCTACACATCCCTCCCCCAACGTCCCAGCGAATGAAACTGAAGATACAAACACAAAGGACTGTAGATGCTGGTTTACAAAGAGAACAAAACACACACAAAATGCCCAAGTAACTCAGCAGGTCAGGCAGCATCTCTGGAGGACATGGATTGGGTCATAGAGTCTTACAGGTCCTTGCTTGGTCCTGAAGAAGGGTCCCAGTCCCATTCCTCTCCCTACAGATGCTGCCTGGCCTGCTGAGTGTTTCCAGCATTTACTTTCTGCCGCCCGATAAGATTTGACGTTTGGATTGCTTGAAAGTTGTTGGGGAAAGGAATAGGAACAGAGGTTCAGGGAGAGTACTCCAGAGGTTTGGGCCCAAGTAGGCCTGCCCACCAGAGAGCCCAGAAGAGGATTACAGTGACAGAGAAGCACCTGGTCACAGAAGGACCAGAAGACATTGATTTAAGATGAAGTGGAGAAAGATTTAATAGGATCCTGAGGGGTAATTGTTTCACACAAAGGGTGGCGGGTGTATGGGGCGAGCTACGGAGCTGAGGGACTCTATGACTATTAGCACCGTAGATGGTCGTCCAAAGAAGGCCACAAAGATTGGCACGGTGGCGCAGTGGTAGAGTTGCTGCCTTACAGCGCCAGAGACCCAGGCTCGTAAGGCTGACTGCGGGTGCTGTCTGTACGGAGTTTGTACGTTCTCCACGTGACCAGCGTGAGTTTTCTCCGAGATCTCCAGTTTCCTCCCACACTCCAAAGGCGTGCAGGTTTGTAGGTTAATTGCCTTGGTGTAAATGTAAAATTGTCCCTAGCGTGCGTTAGGGTAGTGTTAATGTGCAGGGATCGCTGGGCCGAAGGGCCTCTTTCCATGCTGTATCTCTAAACTAACCTAAACCTGATAACACAGCATGAATGTTTGGAACACACTAATGCTGACAATCTCAACAAATAAAGCTTGCTGAAAATTCTCAATCTCTGCTCTCCCTCAATTTGATATCCTACAAATCAAACCCTATGGGTACCTTGTAGTTAACCTCTTCACCAACAGTGACTGAGCTTCCGTCTCAAAACACAAAACACCTTTCTTAATCTGCTTTACACCTCCATTGTGAAGCTGCTGTGAATTCTCTGCCACTGAAGGCAGTGGAGGCCAATTCACTGGATGCATTCAAGAGAGAGTAAGATTTAGCTCTTCGGGCTAACGGACTCAAGGCGTATGGGGAGCAAGCAGGAATGGGGTACTGATTTTGGATGATCAGCCATAATCATACTGAATGGCGGTGCTGGCACGAAGGGCCGAGTGGCCTACTCCTGCACCTATGTTCTATGTTTCTATGTTATGTAAAACCAATCCAGCATTAATCTTTGACACAATTTTCCTGTGAATTCATTTGGGATGTGTTGGTACATTAACGAACTATGTACAGGCATGTTCAGAATCTTAATTCCTTGACTTGCATTTGATTTAGGAATTGCGGTGCACATCTTTGAGTCATAAAGTCTTTTACTCTCTAACACATTTTGCAGCATTTCCCCTTTGTTGAAATATACGATCACAAAATACCCAACGAATATTGCCACCAAACTTTTCGATTTACATTTTGTTTAGCAAAGTATCTCCAGGAACATGGAAACATAGAAAATAGATGCAGGAGTAGCACCGCCATTCAATATGATCATGGCTGATCATCCAAAATCAGTACCCCATTCCTGCTTTCTCCCCATACGCCTTGATTCCTCTAGCCCTAAGAGCTAAATCTAACTCGCTCTTGAAAGCATCCAGTGAACCGGCCTCCGCTGCCTTCTGTGGCACAGAATTCCACAGATTCACAACTCTCCGGGTGAAAACGTTTTTCCTCATCTCAGTCCTAAATGGCCGACCCCTTATCCTTAAACTGTGACCCCTGGTTCTGGTCTCCCCCAACATCGGGAACATTTTTCCTGCATCTAGCCTGTCCAATCCTTTAAGAATTTTATGTTACTGTAAGATCCCCTCTCATCCTTCTAAATTCCTGCGAATACAAGCCCAGTCGATGCCGCACAGTGGCGCAGCTGGTAGTGCTACTGCCTCACAGCACCAGAGACCCGGGTTCGATCCTCACCTCGGTTGCTGGCTGTGCGGAGTTTGCACGTACTCCCTGTGGGTTTCTTCCGGTTCCTCCCACATTCCAAACACTTGCAGGTTTCTAAGTTAATTGGCCTTTGTAGATTGCCCTAAGCTAATTAACATACAAACCTGCACTAGAGAATACCCATGCAGTCACGGGGAGAACGTACAAACTCCTCACAGACAACACCCATTGTCGGGATCGAACCCGGGTCTCTGAGGGCCACTGTAAGGTGGCAACATTACCGCTCCATGTTCTAGGTAAACCTTTGGAGTGGTGATACTCCAGCATCTCTGGAATAAATTCAGGCATTGTTCGGCCGTGGCTGGTTGATTGAGTGCATTAACAAAAAGGAGTTCTCCTCTCGGGCTTGCTGTCTGGGATCATCTTACAGAGGCATCTGTTCCAACAAGGAAGGACCAGGTGAATGAGACAGACTGAGGCACAAGTGCGGAGGATGGAATTACCTGCGAGAGAGCAGTGCACGCAAGCTTTGTCGTACATCGCTCAGAGTGGTTACACACGGCATCGTGTTGCAACAGAAAAAGAACATTTTCCTTCAAGGATCATGTTTCAAAGATCAGTCAAAGATTCCCCCTCATCCCTACGCACACGATACAGAAACATCTAGCCCACCAGTAGGTGTGCTCAGCGGTAGAGTTGCTGCCCTACAGTGCCAGAGACCCGGGTTCAATCCTGACCATGGGTGCTGTCTGTATGGACTTTGTACATTCTCCCCGTTTTCTCAAGGAGCTCCGGTTTCCTCCCACACTCCAAAGACGTACAGGTTTGTAGGTTAATTGGCTACGGTATAATTGTAAATTGTCCCCAGTGTGTGTAGGATAGTGCAAGTGTGCGGGGATCGCTGGTCAGTGTGGACTTGTTGGGCCGAAGGGCCTGTGCTATATCACTAAACTAAACCTCTCCAAGGAGTGAAAGGTGACAAAGTGACCTTTCCATCGGTGAAAATTAAATCGAAACAACATCAAAATCCAAATGCCAGATTCCAATCGACCTCTCTCAGGAGAGGCCTTGATGAAAAGACCAACTGTTAGCGACATCCTATGGAGCAGAGGCACAAAGTACACGTGAGTATCAACTATAGACTCTAATCTGCTTTGTAACCACCGCAAACACGCTGCCTGTTTGCTCCAACAGTCGCCCCTCCTCTTCAATGTGCCGTGGTCGCTTTAGAGTTGCTGCAGCGGTAGAGTTGCTGCCTTACAGCGCCAGAGACCCGGGTACGATCCTGACTACAGGTGCTGACTGTACGGAGTTTGTACGTTCTCCGTGTGACAGCGAGGGTTTGCTCCGGGTGCTCCGGTTTCCTCCCACATCCCAAAGACGTGCAGGTTTATTGGTACATTGTCCCTAGTGTGTGTGGGATAGAACTAGTGTATGCTCTGATTCGATGGGCCAAATGGCCTGTCTCCCCCCACTCTTATTTCCCTCCCTCGCTCTCCAAAGTGTTTCGCTTCCTGAGTCGATCGTGCGGTTTCGGTGCGTTTTCTAAAGGGAGGGAAGTTCACGAACTGCTCACAGCCGATAACTTTCCCCTTCACCTTCCACTGCCGCCATCTCAGCGCACGGAAATGGAGGGGCGGCCGCTGGAGTCGGTACGTGTGCCGTGGCCGGTGGCGGTGGTGCGGGTCGAGGCGGTGCGTGTGCCGTGGCCGGCGGCGGTGCGGGTCGAGGCGGTACGTGTGCGATGGTCGGCGGCGGTGGTGTGGGTCGAGGCGGTACATGTGTGGTGTGGGTCGAGGCGGTACATGTGCCGTGGCCGGCGGCGGTGGTGTGGGTCGAGGCGGTACGTGTGCGGCGGCGGTGGTGCGGGTCGAGGCGGTACATGTGCGGTGGCCGGTGGCGGGTCGAGGCGGTACATGTGCGGTGGCCGGTGGCGGTGGTGCGGGTCGAGGCGGTACATGTGCGGTGGCCGGTGGCGGTGGTGTGGGTCGAGGCGGTACGTGTGCCGTGGCCGGCGGCGATGGTGTGGGTCGAGGCGGCCGCGGGAGACCCCGCAGCAGCCGGGAGGATGGAGCTCAGCCTGCGGCAGCTGCACAGATCAGCAGTGGGAGGAGCGCTGGGCCGGGCCCACCCCGACATCGTCCATCCAGTGCTGCCTTTACACCGAGTGCAGATACAAGAAGCTGCACATCTCTGTGGGCCAGGGTCAGACTTTCCATAGACTCGGAAGCTGCAAGATGGCCACTCTCTGCTCCAGAAGAGAATCCATTGTCCTCATGTATAGTGTGATTGTCAATATTTCTGTACACGTGACAATAAATAAACTAAACTAGGTTGAACGTAACACCTCCCATCAGGAAGCTCAGTGGGTCCAAATGTTTAGAGATTTGCCTCCAAGCACCAGTAAAACGGGGCCCGCACAACCTCAATACCTCCCGTTTGATATAAGCCCTGTATAAGATCGGTAACCCTACCCATTGAAATGGAGATCAAATGGTTTGTATGAAAGAAAAGCCGTCTATATTGAATGACATCAACTCAATACAACACGGCCCATTCATGTCCAACGGAGAAATACTGCATTTAAAATCCCTCAAATCTATCCTGTAACAAGGCGTGTGCCGACCGGCAGAGCAGCCGCGTTCAATCCCCACCTCCGGTGCTGTCTGTGTGGAGTTTGCACGTTCTCCCTCTGACCGCATGGGCTTCCTCCCGGAGCTGCGGTTTCCTCCCACATCCCAAAAGCGTGCAGGTTTGTAGGTCAGTTGTCCTCTTTGTGTGCAGGGAGTGAATGGAAAAGTGGGATAACAGTGGGCAATCGTAGGTCGGTGTGGACACTGTGGGCCGAAGGGCCTTTTCTCAGGCTGCATCCCAAAATATTCTCGCGTGTTGGGTCAATGACTGCTGTAACTTGCCCAGAGTGTGTAGCTGTGTTGTAGAATCTGGGGGAGTTTGTGGCAATGCAGGGGAAACGGCATTTGGGTAAAAATGGGGGCTTGATAGCCTCAGTTGGGCCGAAGGGCCTCTAGGACTATAACCTTCTCTAAATTAGCCGTCTCCATTTGGATGTGATCTCACGGATCCAGAGACACTGCACCGCAGAACATTCTAACACTGTAGGAGGGAGGCCCTCCCTCTTTGTTCATTTCACCTTCTGTGGCGCCATCTGGTGGTTGAGCCACTTATAGATCGAACCCTCGTCAGTGGAGCTGGGACAGTCACGTGACTGAGTTTGGAGAGAGTTTGCGAATGTAGGATCATCATCAGTCAATGAGTGTGTCCGACAGCAGCAGCAGGGACCGTGCTTGAGCTCTCACTTAACGCGCGCGTGTGTAGCAGTTGCATTTGCCAATAAAGATGGTTTTATTCACAATGCGTGAGGCCCCACACTTTGGTCCAAAATGGCCTCTCCAGCCTAATCCTAGTTTCCAGCTCTTGGCCCAGTGTTGTTCAGGCTGCTGTGCATCAGAAACTCATTCGCCCACGTTCAGGGTCTGAGCTCCAGACCTCCAGCAAGAAACACATTCCCCTCACCCCAGCAGAAATGATCCCATCTCCCTTGGGGCCTGTTGTCTCTGTCGTGGACAGAACATGCCTTTCGCTTCTTTCCTGGTACTTTTACCAACTTCTCAATGTTTTGTTGTCATCATTTAGTTTAGTTTAGTTGGTTTAGATTAGAGGTGCAGCGCGGGATAAAGGCCCTTCGGCCCACCGAGCCCACACCGACCAGCGATCCCCGCATGTTAACACTACCCTACACACACCAGGGACAACTTTACATATTCATTACAAGCCAATTAGCCTACAAACCTGCACGTCTTTGGACTGTGGGAGGAAATTGGAGGTCCCGGGGAAACGGCACGCAGGTCACGGGAAGTACAAACTCCGTACAAACAGCACCCATGGTCAGGATCGAACCTGGGTATGTGGCGCTGTGAGGCAGCAACTCTACCACTGTGCCAACATGCCGCCCTTGTTACAACCTGACTGGTTCATTCCCTTGCCTGTCCCTCCTCCCTACAGGAACATGCTAAACTCGCATCAGCTCGTATTTAAACGACTCCCCAATGTCTAGTGTGAACTTACCAATAACTTACTGCTCCTATTTTCCTCTCCTGCCTAACAAATGTGATAATCTGCCTCACCCCCCACTTTAGTGCTTTCCCCCGTGGTCCAGACTTATTCTTATTTATAACGATCTCAACACGTTAAGGTGTTGTGGTCACTCTGTGTGGGATGTTCCAAGGATTTCGCACAAAAAAGGGGGCAATTATTCTAACCATTATAACCGCAAATCTTGCATAAACAGTCATGCAGCAAAGAATTAAAACTATATAAGCTGGTTAGAGATACCAATATGTATCCAGCTGGGGTTTAGTGGAGGGAGGGCAATAGATTTTGTGGGATGAGTTCCTAAGAGCTCTTGGAAACGGGAGTCTATAACTGGCAAACCTCTCTCCCGATGCTGAAATAACCATGAAAATATATTGTCAACTCTTCAAAAATCCATTATCTATGTCTCACATGGCTGAAGTTGTGAGGAAATGATGTAATTAAAATGCAGCATTGGTTATTTTCTCAGTGGAGGCAATTTAATGACCACCTGTGGAGAGTAGGAATGAGCACTGCAGGTGGATCTGATCCCATGAGTGGGCTTCTACTGCCACCTGCTGCCACCTGGTTGTATTACAGGTGGAAATGTTGACCAGATTCCTTTAATTCTGCTGTAAACGCAGGTGCCTCTCTGGGGTAAATGCACAACATCAGGCCGTTGCAATCTCCCCATGGTGGGACAGTGGTCTTAGGAAGCACCCACCTTGGAAACACAGAAACGCCCACCTTGCCCAAGTTGTCCCATTTGCCTTTGGCCCATAGCCCTCTAAACTCTTCCTATTGATATATCCGCAAATTTAGCTTAGTTTAGAGATACAGCATGGAAAAAGTCCACCAAGCCCGCGCCGAACAGCGATCCCGCACACTTACTCCATCCTACACACACTCGGGACAATTTACAATTATACCAAGCCAATTAAGGATCGTGTTAATGTGTGGGAGGAAACCGGAGATCCCGGAGAAGTGGTTTGAGCTGGGAGGAGAGGCTGGGACTGTGAGCGTTCCCTTCATCCATGCCCCTCATGATCTTGTGCACCTCAATAAGGTCGCCCTTCAGACACCACATTCACACCGACCAGCGATCCCTGCACACTAGCACTGTCCTGAACACACTAGGGACAATTTACATTTACACCAAGCCAAGGAACCTACAAACATGCACGTTTTGGAGTGTGGGAGGAGATCGAAGATCTTGGTGAAAACCCACAAAGGTCACGGGGAGAAGGTACAAACTCTGTACAGACAAGCACCCACAGTCAGGATCGAACCCGGGTCTCTGGCGCTGTAAGGCAGCAACTCTACCGCTGCCCCACTGATTGTGTCGGTTTTTGTGAGTGAGAGAGTCCGTGTGATTTTGTGTGGTGTGCGTGCGTGCGTGCGTGACAGCGGATACGATCGAGGGTGTGAGTTTGCATGTACATGCCTGTGTGGGAAGGTTAGCATGCAAAGAGTTTACAGATCAGGCGATATGACGTCGCACTCAACTCCTTTTGCTGCAACAGTTTCGCCTGGACTTCCCGCTAGCTGGAACCTGCCACCACCGTTACAGTTACAGTAGGAATCTGGAGGCGCAGAGAAGTCAGCCCTGGCCCCGACACGGAGCCAGTTTCACAGTGAGAGGCCACTGCCTCAGGGTGCAGGACCTGATCAAAAAACATCCTCCTCACACACATCCCTCTCCATGTCATGGTCCATCAAGCGGTCAGCTGGTGACCTTGCCCTTAATGCTTTGACCAACAACACATTTCATCAGGATGCATCGCAGCTTGGTTTGGGAACAGCTCCATCCAAGGCCGCAAGAAATTGCAGCGAATTGTGGACGCAGCTCAGACCGTCACACAATCTAACCTCCCGTCCATTGACTCCATTTACACCACACGCTGCCTCGGCAAGGCCAGCAACATCATCAAGGACGAGTCGCACCCTGGCCACTCCCTCTTCTCTCCTCGGGCTAAAGGTACAGAAGTGTGAAAACGCAAACCACCAGATTAAGGCACAGCACAGTTTCTTCCCAGCTGTTATCAGGCAACTGAATCATCCTACCACAGCCAGAGAGCAGTTCTGAACTACTATCTTAGAGATCCACAGCCGATCTTTGATCAGACTTTACCCTGCACTAAATGTTATTCCCTTTATCATGTCTCTGTACACTGTGGACGGCTCGATTGTAATCATGTATTGTCTTTCCGCTGACTGGTTAGCACGCAACAAACGTTTTTCACTGCACTACAATAAATTAAACAGAATACAAGAACTGTGGGGGGAACGCTTGCCAGCGCCTCTGCTTTCTTAGAGTTGGAAGAGATTTACTAAATACTCCTCCACAAACGCTGACTTCGGACTTTAGAAATACAGCGCGGTAACAGGCCCTTCAACCCACCGAGTCCGTGCCGACCAGTGACCACCCTGTACGCCAACACTACCTTACACACCAGGGACGATTTACATGCGTTAAATAAAGTACCATCATTGAGTAATCAGCTATCCATGTTCTCCTGAGATGCTGCCTGACTCGCTGAGTTTAGTTTAGAGAAACAGCACAGAAATAGGTCCTTCAGCCCACCGAGTCTGCGCCGACCAGCGATTCCCACACACTGACACTATCCTACACACACACACACACACACACTAGGAACAATTTACAATCTTTGCCGAAGCCAATTAACTGCCAAATCCGCACGTCTTTGGAATGTGGGAGGAAACCTCAGCACCTGGAGAAAACCCACGTGGTCACGGGGAGAATGTACAAACCATGGTCAGGATTGAACGTGCGTGTCTGGCGCTCTAAGGTCTGAATGACAATAAAGGATCTATCTATCTATCTATCTATCTATCTATCTATCTATCTATCTATCTATCTATCTATCTATCTATCTATCTATCTATCTATCTATCTATCTATCTATCTATCTATCTATCTATCTATCTATCTATCTATCTATCTATCTATCTATCTATCTATCTATCTATCTATCTATCTATCTATCTATCTCAGATGGGTGGACAAAGCCAGAGGAAACAAAAACAAACAAAAGGCAGTGAGATAATGTGAGAAGATGTGTGAGGCTGGAGGAAGGAATATAGGATGTAGCAAGGGGAGGGGGGTGGGTGTAAATCCACTTGTCATTAGGCACCAGGTCATATTTAAATGGCCTTAACAAAAGTTTCAAGAAAAGGGAATTTTCCAAAAAGATTCTGATCACTGGAGCACAAATTTAGTTAGAGAGACTTGGAGGGAGGTTCCCTCTTCATTAGAAGGGTCTCGACCCGAAACGTCGCCCATTCCTTCTCTCCTGAGATGCTGCTGCCTGTCCCGCTGAGTTACTCCAGCATTTAGTGTCTGTCTTCCTTCTTCATTGCCTTTCCCTGACACAATCTAGAGTGAAGGCCCGGATTTGTGTTACAATCACCTCTTGCCTTCCTTCATCCCTTACCTTCTGCTCATAGAGTAGCGCAGCACAGAAACAGGCCATTCAGCCCACCACGTCCATGCCGGCCTACACTGGTTGATTCTTTGAGTGACTGAACGATAGAAGCACAGAAACAGGCCCTCCAGCCCAGAGTCCACGGTGACCATCGATCACCCGTTCACACTACTTCTGTTTCCCAATTACACTTCCTGCATGCCAGGGGCAATTTACAGAGGGCCAATTAACCTACAAACCCGCACATCTTTGGCCACGGTAAGAACCTGAAGGAAAACCATCGTTCACCTGTTCATGCTGGTTCTATGTTATCCCACTTTAGTAAACACTAGGGGCATTTTTACAGAGGCCAATTTAACTGCAAACCTGTACAATGTGGGAAATGGAGCACCTGGAGGAAACCCCTGTGGTCAGAGGGAGAACGTGCAAACTCCACACAGACAGCATCCAAGGTCGGGATCGAACCCTCTGTGTGCCGTGAGGCAGCGACACACAGAGGCACAGTGTATCACCCAAGAGATTGCAAATCATTTTTCACCAGGCTTCACGCTTCCTAGTTAAAGGTCTTCACCTCATTAAAAAGCTTGTTGTACATGATCAAAACCACATGCTAATACTCTGGTGGCCTCTGTGCAGGGTCGCAGAGCAGGAAGTTATTAAACGGTGACATGTAGCGGAAAGTGTGAAGGTTTTGTTCTGATGCTGTCCAGGTGTGCTGCACATCACCACCAGATGGCAGCGATGAGCTGTTTCCTCCCCTTCCTCCTGCCCAGCAGCGACTTGGAACAGAGTGGGAAGGAACTGCAGGCGCAGGGTTCCACCGAGGAAAGGCACAAAGTGCTGGAGTAACTCAGCGGGTCAGGCGGCATCCCCGGATAAAATGAACAGGTGACGTTTCTTCAGAGTGAAAGTAGAGGGGGTGGCAGGAAAGGGGGAGGGGTGGGGGGAGAGGGGGGGTGGGGGAAATGCCAGAACACATCAGGGCTGGCAACAGATGGTCAAAGGAAGAGCCGAGACCATCTATTCCTTTTCTCCAGATATGTTGCCTGACCTCTGACTTACTCCAGCACTTTGTGTCTATCTTCGGTATAAACCGACATTGCGACACATATTAGTGTTAGCGTATGGGGTGATCGCTGGTCGGCACGGACGCAATGGGCCGAAGGGCCTGTTTCTGCGTTTTGTAGAAGCTGCCTGGGCCACTGAAGGGTTAAAACCAGCCCAACATTGCTAAAGCTGTGGGCTGCGGCAGATAGCTTTACATGCAGGAGTGCCCATTATCAGTTTAGTTATGGTTTATTATGGAAACCATAAGCTGATGCAGTTGCCCGAATAAATGTAAATGGACAAAAATACTAAATCATTATAATCATCATGAAAATATTCCCAAACTGAACCCGATACAAATATCAACAATGAAGCACAGATGTTGGAATCGTGATCGAAGTGCAGGAGGAACTCAGCAGGTCAGGCAGCATCTGTGGAGGGAATGAGTGGAGTAAGTTTTGGGTCAGAACCCTTTCTCAATCTGAATAAGGGTCCCGAACTGAAACGTCACATGTTCAGTTCTTCCACAGATGTTGCCTGATCCACTGAAGTTCCTCTAGCACTTTGTATTTTGATTAAAAATCTACTTTTCAGTAATCCCTATGAAACTCCTTGGTCTACAGCCAAGTTCTGCTCATCTAATTACATTTATGGCTAAAGTTCTTCCAGATTCAATATAACCATATAACCATATAACAATTACAGCACGGAAACAGGCCATCTCGGCCCTGCAAGGTCATGCCGAACAAATGTTTTTTCCCCTTAGTCCCACCTGCCTGCACTCATACCATAACCCTCCATTCCCTTCTCATCCATATGCCTATCCAATTTATTTTTAAATGATACCAATGAACCTGCCTCCACCACTTCCACTGGAAGCTCATTCCACACCGCTACCACTCTCTGAGTAAAGAAGATCCCCCTCATATTACCCCTAAACTTCTGTCCCTTAATTCTGAAGTCATGTCCTCTTGTTTGAATCTTCCCTATTCTCAAAGGGAAAAGCTTGTCCACATCAACTCTGTCTATCCCTCTCATCATTTTAAAGACCTCTATCAGGTCCCCCCTTAACCTTCTGCGCTCCAGAGAATAAAGACCTAACTTATTCAACTAAACATTATATAGTTTAGTTTAGTTTAGAGATACAAAGCAGAAACAGGCCCTTCGGCCCATTCAGTCCGCAGCGAATAGCGATCCCTGCACATTAACACTGCCCTGCACACACTAGGGACAATGAAGTTATACATTATACATCCAGTTATACATTTACACCAAGCCAATGAACCTACAAACCAGGACGTCTTTGGCGTGTAGGAGGAAACCAAAGATCTTGGAGAAATTCTCTGCCACGGAAAGAGGTTGAGGCCAGTTCATTGGCTATATTTAAGAGAAAGTTAGATGTGGCCCTTGTGGCTAGAGGGATCATGGGGTATGGAGAGAAGGCAGTTACAGGATACTGAGTTGGATGATCAGCCATGATCATATTGAATGGCGGTGCAGGCTCGAAGGGCCGAATGGCCTACTCTTGCACCTATTTTTCTATGTCTCTATGTAAAGCCCACGCAGGTCACGGGGAGAACGTATAAACGCCGTACAGACAAGCGCCCGTAGTCAGGATTGAACCGGGGTCTCTGGCGCTGTAAGGCAGTAGCTCTACCGCTACACCACCCTGCCGCCTATTCTCATTCACAACACACTGCAATTTGTGTGTTTTCATGCAGTGTTTTGCTTTTTATTTGTAAAGAGGTGAGAGGGGAAAAATGTAATCGGAACCTGAGGGGCAACATTGACCTCAGGGTGGGTGGGTATATGGTATGAGCTGCCAGATGGAGTAGTAGAGGCAGATAAAGTAACAATATTTAAAAGACACTTGGACAAGTGCATGGATAGGGAAGATTTAGAGGGATAAGGGCCAAATATGGGACTCGCTTAGTTGGGGCACGTTGGTCGGCGTGAATAAAGTTTATTTCTGGAAATAACAAAACTCATGGACGACACGGATAAGGTGGGGCACATGGAGCATCATCGTATCTGTACGGAGTTTGTACGTTCTCCCCGTGGCCTGCATGGGTTTTCTCCAAGATCTTTGGTTTATTCCCACACTTCCAAGTCCTTTGATTCTACGACCCCCATGCGTGGGTTCTTCTCATGCAAAGGGGCATCCTTCGAGAAGGACCTCATTAAAACCTTCCTTCCTCCCCATCCCTGAAATCAAAGGTACAGGTTTTGTAGGTGTCAATTGGTTTGGGATGTGCCTGATGAGTTAAACTTTTTTTGTGTCCCATCATTCGTGTGTGATTAGTAGAGCATCAACGGTTACGGGGAAGGCAAGAGAATGGGGTTTAGAGGAAAAAATAGATGAGCCATGATCGAATGGCAGAGCAGACTCAACGGGCCGAATGGCCTAATTCTGCCCCTATGTCCAATTGTCTTATAAACTGTACTTGCTACTTAACTAGCATCTTTCCTTATCCATTTTGGTGGCAAAAGGTAACAGGAATTCTTACCTCCTGTACATTGCCAGCACCCTTTAAGTGGCGACTCTAACATACTTGTACTGTCTGCACACAGTACCTCACTGTACCAAGTACACGTGACAATGAAGTATCAAGCAAGCAATCAATTAATCCTAACATATAGAAGTGCTAGCCAGTTATTCAACCATTTATGCCTGCTCCACCGGTCAATAAGGTCCCTGCTGATCTTTTTCCCGAAGCCACCTTTCCTGTACTATCCCCACTTACGTGATCCCTTAATATCTTTTAATTAAGATCCTTTCATTCGTGGGCTGCATGGTGGCGCAGGGGTAGAGCTGCTGCCTTATGGCGCCAGAGACCCAGCATTGGATCATGAGTACAATGCAGTCTGTATCGAGTTTGAACGTTCTCCCCGTGACCTGCGTGGGTTTTCTCCAAAATCTTCAGTTTCCTCCCACACTCCAAAGACAAACAGGTTTGTAGGTTAATTGGTTTGGTGTAAATGTAAAACTTGTCCCTAGTGTGTGGAGGGTAGCGTTAATGCGCGGGGATCGCTGGTCGGTGCAGACTCGGTGGGCCAAAGGGCCTGTTTCCGCGCTGTATCTCGCAATTAAACTAAACTAAATCTCAGCAAGAGGTGGTTTACAGCTGGTTAAATAGAGAGTACAAGAGATTTTGGAGAAACACCTGGAGCAAAGGATGCAAAGTTCTTTCTTCGCTGTAAATGCAGAACAAGTCACGGCGTTCACTGTTACTCTATCTGAAGCAATAAACTAATAAGGAGATACAAGGAACTGCAGGCGTTGGTTTATATGAAAAATAACACAGGGAGCTATTGCAACAGCAGATTAGACGTCATCTCTAAAGAATCTGGATATGTGTCGTTTCAGGATCCTCAGTTATTGGCCACCGTTCAGCGAGTGAGTGGGCTGAGGATCCAAGACTGAGGGTTGGAGTGGGTGGACAAAAGTGCTGGAGAAACTCAGCGGGTGCAGCAGCATCTATGGTGTGAAGGAAATAGGCAACGTTTCGGGACAAAACACTTCTTCGGACTGATGTACGGTGGGGGGGGGGGGGGGGGGTTGAAGAAAGGAGAAAGGAAGAGGATGAGCCAGAGGGCTGAGGGAGAGCTGAGAAGGGGAGGAGACAGCAAGGGCTACCGGAAATTGGAGAAGTCAAATTGGATCGAGTATAGGAGCAGGGAGGTTCTACTGCAGTTGTACAGGGTCTTGGTGAGACCACACCTGGAGTATTGCATACAGTTTTGGTCTCCAAATCTGAGGAAGGACATTATTGCCATAGAGGGAGTACAGAGAAGGTTCACCAGACTGATTCCTGGGATGTCAGGACTGTCTTATGAAGAAAGACTGGATAGACTTGGTTTATACTCTCTAGAATTTAGGAGATTGAGAGGGGATCTTATAGAAACTTACAAAATTCTTAAGGGGTTGGACAGGCTAGATGCAGGAAGATTGTTCCCGATGTTGGGGAAGTCCAGGACAAGGGGTCACAGCTTAAGGATAAGGGGTAAATCCTTTAAAACCGAGATGAGAAGAACTTTTTTCACACAGAGAGTGGTGAATCTCTGGAACTCTCTGCCACAGAGGGTAGTCGAGGCCAGTTCATTGGCTATATTTAAGAGGGAGTTAGATGTGGCCCTTGTGGCTAAGGGGATCAGGGGGTATGGAGAGAAGGCAGGTACGGGATACAGAGTTGGATGATCAGCCATGATCATATTGAATGGCGGTGCAGGCTCGAAGGGCCGAATGGCCTACTCCTGCACATAATTTCTATGTTTCTATGTTTATGCCGCTAGGGTGCAGGGTGCCAGGGCAGAATAGGAGCTGGTTATGTTGAGGGTGGAGGGTGGGGCCGTGTGAACCTCACTATGTTGCTCCTCTCACTCATGGGCTACGGGAGGTCTGGCCCCTGGCATCCTTCCCAATCCAGCTCTGGGTGCAGTTTCCACCCTCTGCCCCACACCCTCCAGGTTAGACACTAATAGCTGGAGTAACTAAGCGGGCGAGACAACATCTCTGGAGAAAAGGAATAGGTGACGTTTCGAGTCGAGACCCTTCGTCAGACCTGAAGGAGGAGGAGGCCTGAAGAAGGGTCTCGACCCAAAACGTCACCTATTCCTTTTCTCCAGAGATGCTGGCTGACCCGCTGAGTTACTCCAGCTTTTAGTGTCTATCTTTGGTTTAAACCAGCATCTGCAGTTCCTTCCGACACCACCCACCAGTTTCTCAGTTCTCTGACGATCATCTACACCCCAGCTTGACCTGACAGAACCCAATACTGTAGCTCAAGGAAATCAGCAGAGGCTCAAATGGAGCACTAATGCTGGCATGGACCGCCTGGTGCGAATGGCCAGCTTCTGTGTCATACATCCTGTGTATCTCAAAGCCGCACATCTTATTTGATGCTCTTACACCCACTTGATCTCCAGGTTGCTCAACACTTTAACTCCCCCTCCCATTCCCACACTGACCTTTCTGTCCTGGGCCTCCTCCATTGTCAGTGAGGCTCTTGGTTCTTGGTTTCTTGGTCCTCCAAAATATTCCAAATGGAATTTAAACTGGAGGTGGTGAAGGGAGGGCTTAAGCCAGAAAGGGTTATTGGGAAGAAAGAGCTACTTTAAATTTAGTTGTATCTGGTTGGGTAACTATAGTTGGGTGGAGATTATTCCATGCTTTAATTGTGCGGGGGAAGAACAAATTGCTGTACACATCTGTCTTTGTAGCTGGGATCACAAATTGGATCGAATGCCCTCGTCTGCTCCTAATTGGTTTGGGTTTGGTGTAGCCCAGTGCAAATTGGAGGAACAGCATCTCATATTTCGCTTGGGCAGCTTACAACCCAGCAGCATGAACATTGAAGGTTACACAGAAAAGCTGGAGAAACTCAGCGGGTGCAGCAGCATCTATGGAGCGAAGGAAATAGGCAACGTTTCGGGCCGAAACCCTTCTTCAGACTGATCAGGGGTGGGGGTGGGTGGGGACAAGAAAGGGAAAAGGAGGAGTAGCCGGAAGGCTGGAGGGTGGGAGGAGACAGCAGGGGAGCTGAGGAAGGGGAGGAGACAGCAAGGACTAACAGAATTGGGAGAAGTCGATGTTCATGCCCCCGGGGTGCAGACTCCCCAAACGGAATATGAGGTGCTGTTCGTCAGCTGGAGCATGAACATTGAATTCACCAACATCAAGTAACCCTTGCTTTCCCACTGTCTCTGTCACCCTCCTTCCCAGTTCTCCAGCCAGTCTTACTGTCTCCGACTACATTTTATCTCTGTTTGCTTTGGTGTTACCTTCTCCCAGATAACGATGATCTATTCTACAATCACCGTTATCTACATTCCCTTTGACCGGTTTTCACACCTTGCACCTCCTTATCTGTGGTATCTCCCTCTCCCCTGACATCAGTCTGAAGAAGGGTCTCGACCCAAAACGTCACCCGTTTCTTCTCTCCAGAGATGCTGCCTGTCCCGCTGAGTTATTGCAGCATTTTGTGTCTACCTTCAATAGTACACGGGCAGGTGTTACATCGGGATCAATCACCTCTATCTCACCTCACTTTGACAAAATCCTTTGTTAACTAAAACAATATTTTGCAGAGTACACAACCCTTTAAGGATGAGCTAAAATGTAAACTGGCATCCCAAGTGATTTTTGAAGCAATCAGTTTACTCACCATAACTAATCCTTTTGTGTCCTTTATGCAGCATAAAATAAAACAGAAAGGTTTGTGTTAAGAAAGACAACTCTAAAAACCTTTACAGCCACTCAGTTCATTTTACCGGGAGCCACACTGCAATCATACACACAAACGGCTTAAAGGAAGAAAAAGCATCAACAAGATGGAATGAACTGCTAATTACAGTAAACATTGAAAATAGGTGCAGGAGTATGCCATTCGGCCCTTTAATATGATCATGGCTGATCATCCAAAATCAGTACCCCGTTCCTGACTTTTCACAATATCCCTTGATTTCTTTAGCCGAAAGAGCTAAATCTAACTCTCTCTTGAAAACACCTCGATTCCAGAATGCTTGGTGGGTCTAAATGAGTAAATTATCCAGATTATTGGATGTTAGTACTCCAACACTGTAATTCGCTTTTTTAAAAGATGAATCCAACGAGTTGCAAGAGAGCGAGGACAGAGGTACAGAAGTGTGCAAATGTTCACCTCCAGATTCAGGAACAGTTTCTTCCCAGCTGTTATCATGCAACTGAACTGTCCTCTCATCAACTAAAGAATGACCCTGACCTCACATCTATTACCTCATTGGAGACCTTCAAACTGTTTTAAATCAGACTTTACCTTGCACAAAACCTCACACCCTTTATCCTGTACCTGTACATGGTGAATACAGACACAAAATGCTGGAATAACTCAGCGGGACAGGCAGCATCTCTGGATAGAGGGGATGGGTGACGTTTCGGGTCGAGACCCTTCCTCAGACTGAATCAGGGGAGAGGGAGTTACAGAGATAAGGAAATGCAAGGTGTGAAAATGAGACTAAGGGGGTGGAGATCAGGGAACATATAGAATAGATCATTGTTAGTTAGGAGAAGGTACAAACAAAGCAAACCGAGATAAAATGTAAACGAGGATTGGTCAGAGAACTGGGAAGAGAGGAGCGATGGAGAGAGAGAGAAAGAGAGAGAGAGAGAGAGCAGGCAAAGGTTAAGCCCCATCCCACTCACAAATTCTCCCGAGTTTTCCTCTTGCTTCAAACTCGGAGAATATCCGTAGCGAGTCCGTAGGAGTCCGTAGATATTTTGTAGCGGCTCGTAATGCCAGCCGTAGGTACTCAGGGCATCAGGTAAGTCGGGACGTTTTTTCAACATGTTGAAAAATGTCCACGAGTAAAAAAAATAGCCCCGAGTGCCTACGGCTGCTATTACCGTAATTGTCCGAGTTTGAATCAAGGGGAAAACTCGGGAGAATTCGTGAGTAACTCGGGAAAGTGGGACAGAAGCTTTACTTGAAGTTAGAGAAGTCAATATTCATGCCGCTGGGGTGTAAGCTGCTGGTTGCCGGTTCATCTGACAATTAAAACACTCTTGACTTGAACCAAAATGGTAATTTTCCAAGGAAATCAGTGCAAACTAATGCAAAACGTGATCCCTCACTTGGTTAAACGGAAACCTTCTGAATGCTTATCGTTGCACAGCCTGGTTCTGATGATTAAGCTGTGGAACAATGAGGCTCGAGGCTCGGGGAATAGATAACACAGGACAAACCCTGGGGGAAGGTGAGATAAAACTCCAGGGCCTGAATAATACTGGTTATAGGATGCAGAGGCCCTGGGTGAGTGACAGTGATACATATTTCCATGGAAGGCTGGAGGTGATTGAGGGCAAGGGTGTGAACCACTGTTACACAACTCTCCTTGCTCAAAACCCAGGAAAGGAACTTTCTGCGGGGAAAAACAAACTGCTGGAGGATCTCAGCGGTTCTTTCAGCAGTTAGCTTTTCATTTGAGATTTCAGCATCTGCAGCCTCCGATGTCTCTGGATTTAGATAGGGGCGGCAGAGACCAGGGTTCGATCCTGACTACGGGTGCTGTCTGTACGGAGTTTGTACGCTCTCCCTGTGAATGCGAGGGTTTCCTCCCACGCTCAAAAGATGCGCAGAGTTGCAGGTTAATTGGGCTGTGGTAAAATTGTGAACCTTGTGTGTAGGATGGTGTTAGTGTGCAGGGTGATTGGTCGTTGGCACGGACTACGTGGGCCGAAGGGCCTGTTTCAATGCTGTATCGCGAAAGGATGATGAGACTTTTGAATAGCCACATGGATATGAATGGAATGGAAGGGTATGGATTATAAGCAGGAGGAGGGGACTAGTTGAATTGGACATCATGTTCAGGATAAACATTGTGGGCTGATGAGTCTGTTCCTTTGCTGGACTGTTCCTATGTTCAATCAGCCATGCTGGGTTATAATGGCAGATTTTAGAGTATTAATGAACCATATGTCTTTTTATGATGCAGAGAAGGTGAATAGTCACAAATGTTCCTCATTAATAAGGAGTCTAAAACAAGACTGTATAGAATTAAGTTGAGAGGGGTAAGATTAAAAAGGAATCTGAGGCACAGGTTTGACACACAGGAGGTGGTCAAAATGACCCGAATTGTCGGCCATTCTTTTTCTCCAGAGATGCTGCCTGACCCGCTGAGTAACTCCAGCATTTTGGGTCTATAGAGTCATAGAGTGATACAGTGTGGAAACAGGCCCTTTGGCCCAACTTGGCCATACCGGCTATACTAGTCCCACCAGCCCATATCCTTCCATACCTGTCCTATCCATGTACCTGTCTAACTGTTCCTTATATGATAGGATAGTCCCAGCCTCAACTACCTCATCTGGCAGCTTGTTCCGTACACCCACCACCCTCTGTGTGAAAAAGTTACCCCTCAGATCCCAATTAAGCCTTTTCCCTTTCACCTTGAACCTATGTACTCCGGGCAAGAGACTCTGTTCATTCCATGTCCATTCGATCTGGACCCTATCATGACCACAATCACACAGTGGGTGACCCGACACCACAAGTTGAG